>NW_026872131.1:72500-87778 GCF_033458585.1 Syngnathus typhle
CGTCGCTTCCTTGAATGCTTAGCCGCCTTTCGAGCTGCCATGCCGGGCTTGAGTTAGTGGTTTGCGCCCGGTACTCTACGTTAAAAGTCAGGCGGAACGGCTCTGAAGCTCCAGACGGTGCTTCCTTGAATGCTTAGCCGCCTTTCGAGCTGCCATGCCGGGCTTGAGTTAGTGGTTTGCGCCCGGTACTCTACGTTAAAAGTCAGGCGGAACGGCTCTGAAGCTCCAGACGGTGCTTCCTTGAATGCTTAGCCGCCTTTCGAGCTGCCATGCCGGGCTTGAGTTAGTGGTTTGCGCCCGGTACTCTACGTTAAAAGTCAGGCGGAACGGCTCTGAAGCTCCAGACGGTGCTTCCTTGAATGCTTAGCCGCCTTTCGAGCTGCCATGCCGGGCTTGAGTTAGTGGTTTGCGCCCGGTACTCTACGTTAAAAGTCAGGCGGAACGGCTCTGAAGCTCCAGACGGTGCTTCCTTGAATGCTTAGCCGCCTTTCGAGCTGCCATGCCGGGCTTGAGTTAGTGGTTTGCGCCCGGTACTCTACGTTAAAAGTCAGGCGGAACGGCTCTGAAGCTCCAGACGGTGCTTCCTTGAATGCTTAGCCGCCTTTCGAGCTGCCATGCCGGGCTTGAGTTAGTGGTTTGCGCCCGGTACTCTACGTTAAAAGTCAGGCGGAACGGCTCTGAAGCTCCAGACGGTGCTTCCTTGAATGCTTAGCCGCCTTTCGAGCTGCCATGCCGGGCTTGAGTTAGTGGTTTGCGCCCGGTACTCTACGTTAAAAGTCAGGCGGAACGGCTCTGAAGCTCCAGACGGTGCTTCCTTGAATGCTTAGCCGCCTTTCGAGCTGCCATGCCGGGCTTGAGTTAGTGGTTTGCGCCCGGTACTCTACGTTAAAAGTCAGGCGGAACGGCTCTGAAGCTCCAGACGGTGCTTCCTTGAATGCTTAGCCGCCTTTCGAGCTGCCATGCCGGGCTTGAGTTAGTGGTTTGCGCCCGGTACTCTACGTTAAAAGTCAGGCGGAACGGCTCTGAAGCTCCAGACGGTGCTTCCTTGAATGCTTAGCCGCCTTTCGAGCTGCCATGCCGGGCTTGAGTTAGTGGTTTGCGCCCGGTACTCTACGTTAAAAGTCAGGCGGAACGGCTCTGAAGCTCCAGACGGTGCTTCCTTGAATGCTTAGCCGCCTTTCGAGCTGCCATGCCGGGCTTGAGTTAGTGGTTTGCGCCCGGTACTCTACGTTAAAAGTCAGGCGGAACGGCTCTGAAGCTCCAGACGGTGCTTCCTTGAATGCTTAGCCGCCTTTCGAGCTGCCATGCCGGGCTTGAGTTAGTGGTTTGCGCCCGGTACTCTACGTTAAAAGTCAGGCGGAACGGCTCTGAAGCTCCAGACGGTGCTTCCTTGAATGCTTAGCCGCCTTTCGAGCTGCCAGGCCGGGCTTGAGTTAGTGGTTTGCGCCCGGTACTCTACGTTAAAAGTCAGGCGGAACGGCTCTGAAGCTCCAGACGGTGCTTCCTTGAATGCTTAGCCGCCTTTCGAGCTGCCATGCCGGGCTTGAGTTAGTGGTTTGCGCCCGGTACTCTACGTTAAAAGTCAGGCGGAACGGCTCTGAAGCTCCAGACGGTGCTTCCTTGAATGCTTAGCCGCCTTTCGAGCTGCCATGCCGGGCTTGAGTTAGTGGTTTGCGCCCGGTACTCTACGTTAAAAGTCAGGCGGAACGGCTCTGAAGCTCCAGACGGTGCTTCCTTGAATGCTTAGCCGCCTTTCGAGCTGCCATGCCGGGCTTGAGTTAGTGGTTTGCGCCCGGTACTCTACGTTAAAAGTCAGGCGGAACGGCTCTGAAGCTCCAGACGGTGCTTCCTTGAATGCTTAGCCGCCTTTCGAGCTGCCATGCCGGGCTTGAGTTAGTGGTTTGCGCCCGGTACTCTACGTTAAAAGTCAGGCGGAACGGCTCTGAAGCTCCAGACGGTGCTTCCTTGAATGCTTAGCCGCCTTTCGAGCTCTCCTGCCCGGCGTGGGTTTCGCGTCCGCGCCCGGTACATTATGGAAGCCAAAAAAAAAAAAAATTCTAAGTGCGAGTGGGACCGGCCTGGGGGGCTTCCTTGAAAGCCCATCCGCCCTCCGAGCTCTCCCACCGGTCGTGGGTTGGCGTCCGCCACTGCTCAAAGCGAACTTCAAATTATCTGCTTAATAATGTGGAACACCATTCTTAAGTAGTTTTTCCTTAATTTGGGCTCAACTGGCCGGTAATGATCCCCGGTGTCTGAGATTGATCTCAGTGATCCAAAGAGCCCTGACACGTAATACCATCCATGAGTTTAATTGAAAAACAAAAAATGTAATCTTTATGACACATAAATACAATTTGCATAATAATTTGGAACACAGTGTAGACTTCCAGCGGACCGCGCGCGGCTCGGCTGACGGCGCAGCGCGATCTGGTACCGCTGCGCGGGACGAAACACGCCCCGTGCAGAGTTCCAGGCGGCCGGGAAGACATTTAAGCGCTGCCGCTGCAGCTGCGGCGGGGATTTGCCGTCCTCCGGTGGACACGACGAGTAAATACACCAGCAATCGCACTTACACCGTGTTCCAAATTATTATGCAAGTGACATTTATCTCAGATTTTCCTAAATAGTCGATGCAAAATGAGTCAGCATAATTTTCAAGTCATCAACCATTATTTTGATGAATTCTAATTTTATTGAACAAACCTCCGAATGATCACAGAATTTTTAAAAAATAAAAAACTTAAAATGCACTGTTCCACATTATTACGCACAACAGAGTTTTATAACATTTTATAGGTTTTTATGAACTGAAATGCCCATCTTAAGAATTTACAGCATTAGGAGGTCATATTTACTGAAATCAAAAGCTATTTCAAAGAAAAGACAAACAAGTTACATTTTAACATAGGACCCTTTATTTCAATAAAAAACAAAGTTACATTTTAACATAGGACCCTTTGTTCAACAGCAGCTTCACGATTCTTCCATCCACTGAACTTGTGAGTTTTTGTACAGTTTCTGGTTGAATTTCTTGGCAGGATCTAAGAATAGCCTGCCAGAGCTGCTCTTTGGAATTGAACTGCCTCCCACCTTCGTAGATTTTCTGCTTGACGATGCTCCACAAGTTTTCAATAGGATTGAGGTCAGGGGAGCATGGGGGCCACACCATCAGTTTCTCTCCCTTTATTCCCATAGATGCCAAAGACGTTGACGTATTTCTTGCAGCATGAGACGGTGCATTGTCATGCATGAAGATGATCTTTTGACGGAAAGCACGGTTCTTCCTGTTGTACCATGGACAGAAGTGTTGAGTCAGAAATTCCACGTAGTTAACAGACGTAATTTTGACGCCTTCAGGGACCCTAAAGGGGCCAAGCAGCTCTCTCCCCATGATTCCGGCCCAAAACATCACTCCGCCACCTCCCTGCTGACGCCGCAGCCTTGTTGGGCTATCGTGGCCGTCCACCAACCATCCACGACTCCATCCATCTGTAAAGTCAAGTCAAATCAAGTTTATTTGTATAGCCCTAAATCACAAGCAGTCTCAAAGGGCTTCACATTGACAGAAATTGACAATTATTCTCAAAGCATCCCCTGAGCTCTCAAAAGTGCAAGGAAAAACTTAAAAAACCCTACCTGGCCCATCCAAGGTGGCACGGCACTCGTCGGTGAACAGGACTGTCTGAAAATTTGTCTTCATGTAAGTCTGGGCCCACTGCAGCCGTTTCTGCTTGTTCGCGTTGTTCAGGGGTGGCCGAATGGAGGGTTTCCGCACAACTGCAAGCCTCTGGAGGATCCTGCACCTCGTCGTTCGTGGGACTTCACTGGCACCAGCAGCGTCGAATATTTGTTTGCTCGTCTTTAGTGGCATGCTTGCAGCCGCCCTCTTGATTCGATTTGTTTGTCTTGCAGAAACCTTCCTTGTCGTGCCTTTGTCTGCACGAACGCGCGTTTGCTCCGAATCAGCGACGAATTTCTTCAAAGTTCGATGGTCGCGCTTAAGCTTTCGTGCAATATCGAATGTCTGCATACCTTGTCCAAGGCATCGAACGATTTCACGCTTCTCGACAGCAGAGAGATCCTTTTTCCTCCCCATGGTTGAACGAAATGGCCGAACGCTTAAAAACGCGGAACTTAAATAGACTTGTTAATTACTACAATTGCGCTCACCTGGCAGACTACCATGGACTGTACCATGACTGAGGGTGATTTCAGTACTTGAAAAACAAAAAATGTAATCTTTATGACACTTAAATACATTTTGCATAATAATTTGGAACACGGGACCGTGTTCCAAATTATTATGCAAAGGATATTTATCTCAGATTTTCCTAAATAGCTTCCTTGAAATGTTACCCGGCTTTTGAGCTCTCCTGCCGGGCGTGGGTTTGCGTCAGCGCCCGGTAACATTATGGAAGCTAAAAGAAAGAAAAAAGAAACAAATCTAAGTGCGATTGCTGGTGTCTAAATACATTTTGCATAATAATTTGGAACACGGGACCGTGTTCCAAATTATTATGCAAGTGATATTTATCTCAGATTTTCCTAAATAGCTTTACTCGTCGTGCCGACCGGAGGGAGGCCACTCCCCGCCGCAGCTGAACAGTCATCCCGGCCTAGTGGAGGTCTGCGCAGGGGGGGTCTTCCTTGAAATGTTACCCGGCTTTTGAGCTCTCCTGTCCGGCGTGGGTTTGCGTCAGCGGCCGGTGTCATTTACTCGTCGTGCCGACCGGAGGGAGGCCACTCCCCGCCACAGCTGAACAGTCATCCCGGCCTAGTGGAGGTCTGCGCAGGGGGGGTCTTCCTTGAAATGTTACCCGGCTTTTGAGCTCTCCTGTCCGGCGTGGGTTTGCGTCAGCGGCCGGTGTCATTTACTCGTCGTGCCGACCGGAGGGAGGCCACTCCCCGCCGCAGCTGAACAGTCATCCCGGCCTAGTGGAGGTCTGCGCAGGGGGGGTCTTCCTTGAAATGTTACCCGGCTTTTGAGCTCTCCTGTCCGGCGTGGGTTTGCGTCAGCGGCCGGTGTCATTTACTCGTCGTGCCGACCGGAGGGAGGCCACTCCCCGCCACAGCTGAACAGTCATCCCGGCCTAGTGGAGGTCTGCGCAGGGGGGGTCTTCCTTGAAATGTTACCCGGCTTTTGAGCTCTCCTGTCCGGCGTGGGTTTGCGTCAGCGGCCGGTGTCATTTACTCGTCGTGCCGACCGGAGGGAGGCCACTCCCCGCCACAGCTGAACAGTCATCCCGGCCTAGTGGAGGTCTGCGCAGGGGGGGTCTTCCTTGAAATGTTACCCGGCTTTTGAGCTCTCCTGTCCGGCGTGGGTTTGCGTCAGCGGCCGGTGTCATTTACTCGTCGTGCCGACCGGAGGGAGGCCACTCCCCGCCACAGCTGAACAGTCATCCCGGCCTAGTGGAGGTCTGCGCAGGGGGGGTCTTCCTTGAAATGTTACCCGGCTTTTGAGCTCTCCTGTCCGGCGTGGGTTTGCGTCAGCGGCCGGTGTCATTTACTCGTCGTGTCCACCGGAGGGAGGCCACTCCCCGCCGCAGCTGCAGCGGCAGCTTTGAAACGTCATCCCGGCCCCCTGGAACTGTGCGCGGGGGGGGCGATGCGTCCCGTGCGAGGTACCAGGTCGCGCTGCGCCGTCTGCCTGGCCGCTTTGGGCCCGCTGGAAGTCTATTAAAGCTCCGCGATCTCCGCCTCGGTGCTTAAAAAGCGTCCATCCGCTCTCCTGGAGCTTCTTTCGGTCATCTCGTCCGCGTGCACGGCCTGCCGGTGGCACCGGCTGGAGCTCCGCAAAAAGCTCCATTTCTGTTAAAAATGCTTAGCCGCGTCCCTGGAAGCCCAATCGGGCGTAGAAAGTGAGGGGGAAGGCCCCCAAAGCACCGGCTGGAAGTCCCAAAAAAGCTCCATGATTGGTCAATAATGCTTAGCCGCCTCCCTGGAAGCCTAATCGGGCATAAAAAGCTAGGCGGAACGGCCCCAAAGCTCCACACGGAAGTCCCAAAAAAGCTCCATGATTGGTCAATAATGCTTAGCCGCCTCCCTGGAAGCCTAATCGGGCATAAAAAGCTAGGCGGAACGGCCCCAAAGCTCCACACGGAAGTCCCAAAAAAGCTCCATGATTGGTCAATAATGCTTAGCCGCCTCCCTGGAAGCCTAATCGGGCATAAAAAGCTAGGCGGAACGGCCCCAAAGCTCCACACGGAAGTCCCAAAAAAGCTCCATGATTGGTCAATAATGCTTAGCCGCCTCCCTGGAAGCCTAATCGGGCATAAAAAGCTAGGCGGAACGGCCCCAAAGCTCCACACGGAAGTCCCAAAAAAGCTCCATGATTGGTCAATAATGCTTAGCCGCCTCCCTGGAAGCCTAATCGGGCATAAAAAGCTAGGCGGAACGGCCCCAAAGCTCCACACGGAAGTCCCAAAAAAGCTCCATGATTGGTCAATAATGCTTAGCCGCCTCCCTGGAAGCCTAATCGGGCATAAAAAGCTAGGCGGAACGGCCCCAAAGCTCCACACGGAAGTCCCAAAAAAGCTCCATGATTGGTCAATAATGCTTAGCCGCCTCCCTGGAAGCCTAATCGGGCATAAAAAGCTAGGCGGAACGGCCCCAAAGCTCCACACGGAAGTCCCAAAAAAGCTCCATGATTGGTCAATAATGCTTAGCCGCCTCCCTGGAAGCCTAATCGGGCATAAAAAGCTAGGCGGAACGGCCCCAAAGCTCCACACGGAAGTCCCAAAAAAGCTCCATGATTGGTCAATAATGCTTAGCCGCCTCCCTGGAAGCCTAATCGGGCATAAAAAGCTAGGCGGAACGGCCCCAAAGCTCCACACGGAAGTCCCAAAAAAGCTCCATGATTGGTCAATAATGCTTAGCCGCCTCCCTGGAAGCCTAATCGGGCATAAAAAGTTAGGCGGAACGGCTCCAAAGCTCCACACGGAAGTCCCAAAAAAGCTCCATGATTGGTCAATAATGCTTAGCCGCCTCCCTGGAAGCCTAATCGGGCATAAAAAGCTAGGCGGAACGGCCCCAAAGCTCCACACGGAAGTCCCAAAAAAGCTCCATGATTGGTCAATAATGCTTAGCCGCCTCCCTGGAAGCCTAATCGGGCATAAAAAGCTAGGCGGAACGGCCCCAAAGCTCCACACGGAAGTCCCAAAAAAGCTCCATGATTGGTCAATAATGCTTAGCCGCCTCCCTGGAAGCCTAATCGGGCATAAAAAGCTAGGCGGAACGGCCCCAAAGCTCCACACGGAAGTCCCAAAAAAGCTCCATGATTGGTCAATAATGCTTAGCCGCCTCCCTGGAAGCCTAATCGGGCATAAAAAGCTAGGCGGAACGGCCCCAAAGCTCCACACGGAAGTCCCAAAAAAGCTCCATGATTGGTCAATAATGCTTAGCCGCCTCCCTGGAAGCCTAATCGGGCATAAAAAGCTAGGCGGAACGGCCCCAAAGCTCCACACGGAAGTCCCAAAAAAGCTCCATGATTGGTCAATAATGCTTAGCCGCCTCCCTGGAAGCCTAATCGGGCATAAAAAGCTAGGCGGAACGGCCCCAAAGCTCCACACGGAAGTCCCAAAAAAGCTCCATGATTGGTCAATAATGCTTAGCCGCCTCCCTGGAAGCCTAATCGGGCATAAAAAGCTAGGCGGAACGGCCCCAAAGCTCCACACGGAAGTCCCAAAAAAGCTCCATGATTGGTCAATAATGCTTAGCCGCCTCCCTGGAAGCCTAATCGGGCATAAAAAGCTAGGCGGAACGGCCCCAAAGCTCCACACGGAAGTCCCAAAAAAGCTCCATGATTGGTCAATAATGCTTAGCCGCCTCCCTGGAAGCCTAATCGGGCATAAAAAGCTAGGCGGAACGGCCCCAAAGCTCCACACGGAAGTCCCAAAAAAGCTCCATGATTGGTCAATAATGCTTAGCCGCCTCCCTGGAAGCCTAATCGGGCATAAAAAGTTAGGCGGAACGGCTCCAAAGCTCCACACGGAAGTCCCAAAAAAGCTCCATGATTGGTCAATAATGCTTAGCCGCCTCCCTGGAAGCCTAATCGGGCATAAAAAGTTAGGCGGAACGGCCCCAAAGCTCCACACGGAAGTCCCAAAAAAGCTCCATGATTGGTCAATAATGCTTAGCCGCCTCCCTGGAAGCCTAATCGGGCATAAAAAGTTAGGCGGAACGGCCCCAAAGCTCCACACGGAAGTCCGAAAAAAGCTCCATGATTGGTCAATAATGCTTAGCCGCCTCCCTGGAAGCCTAATCGGGCATAAAAAGTTAGGCGGAACGGCCCCAAAGCTCCACACGGAAGTCCGAAAAAAGCTCAAAAATTTTCTAAGTGCCAACGGCTCATTCGCCGTAATGTGTCCGCTCCGCGCTGGTTCCCCGGTCGGCCGCGAATAGCGCAAAATCAGCCTCACGGAAGTTCGAAAAAAGCTCAAAAATTTTCTAAGTGCCAACGGCTCATTCGCCGTAATGTGTCCGCTCCGCGCTGGTTCCCCGGTCGGCCGCGAATAGCGCAAAATCAGCCTCACGGAAGTTCGAAAAAAGCTCAAAAATTTTCTAAGTGCCAACGGCTCATTCGCCGTAATGTGTCCGCTCCGCGCTGGTTCCCCGGTCGGCCGCGAATAGCGCAAAAATCAGCCTAAGTGCAGTACCAACCTTGGCGTGTTGGTGCGCCAGAGTACGATGAGTTGGTCCCCCTAGTCACTGTACTCATTACCTTTACCCCCTAATCGCAAAATATAGTCAGAACGTATATGCAGAAGACTATTTTTTTCTTTTTTAAAATTTTCTAAGTGCCAGCGGATGCTGGCACACGAACTGTCCGAGCTACGACGGTTCTCCGGTCGGACAGCGAGGGTGAAAAAGCGGTCCTAAAATCACCGAGGGCTGCCGCACAAGTTGTCCGAGTGGCGACGGTTCCCCGGTCGGCCACGAATGTCGAAAATTCGGCCTCTCCACCACGGAGGTCGGTGAGAATTTCAGAATATTTTCTAAGTGCCAACGGCTCTTGCGCCGTAAAGTGTCCGCTTTGCCTGGTTCCCTCGGTCGGCCACAAATAGCGAAAAATCAGCCTCTCCTTCTGGAGCTCGCCTAAGTGCCAACGGCTCTTGCGCCGTAATGTGTCCGCTTTGTCTGGTTCCCTCGGTCGGCCACAAACGGCGAAAAATCAGCCTCTCCTTCTGGAGCTCGTGCCAACTTTGGCGAATATTTTCTAAGTGCCAACGGCTCTTGCGCCGTAAAGTGTCCGCTTTGCCTGGTTCCCTCGGTCGGCCACAAATAGCGAAAAATCAGCCTCTCCTTCTGGAGCTCGCCTAAGTGCCAACGGCTCTTGCGCCGTAATGTGTCCGCTTTGTCTGGTTCCCTCGGTCGGCCACAAACGGCGAAAAATCAGCCTCTCATTCTGGAGCTCGTGCCAACTTTGGCGAATATTTTCTAAGTGCCAACGGCTCTTGCGCCGTAATGTGTCCGCTTTGCCTGGTTCCCTCGGTCGGCCACAAATAGCGAAAAAATCAGCCTCTCCTTCTGGAGCTCGCCTAAGTGCCAACGGCTCTTGCGCCGTAATGTGTCCGCTTTGCCTGGTTCCCTCGGTCGGCCACAAACGGCGAAAAATCAGCCTCTCATTCTGGAGCTCGTGCCAACTTTGGCGAATATTTTCTAAGTGCCAACGGCTCTTGCGCCGTAATGTGTCCGCTTTGCCTGGTTCCCTCGGTCGGCCACGAACGGCGAAAAATCAGCCTCTCCTTCTGGAGCTCGCCTAAGTGCCAACGGCTCTTGCGCCGTAATGTGTCCGCTTTGCCTGGTTCCCTCGGTCGGCCACAAACGGCGAAAAATCAGCCTCTCCTTCTGGAGCTCGCCTAAGTGCCAACGGCTCTTGCGCCGTAATGTGTCCGCTTTGCCTGGTTCCCTCGGTCGGCCACAAATAGCGAAAAACCAGCCTCTCCTTCTGGAGCTCGCCTAAGTGCCAACGGCTCTTGCGCCGTAATGTGTCCGCTTTGCCTGGTTCCCTCGGTCGGACCACAAACGGCGAAAAATCAGCCTCTCCTTCTGGAGCTCGCCTAAGTGCCAACGGCTCTTGCGCCGTAATGTGTCCGCTTTGCCTGGTTCCCTCGGTCGGCCACAAATAGCGAAAAACCAGCCTCTCCTTCTGGAGCTCGCGCCAACTTTGTCAAAAAATTTCTAAGTGCCAACGGCTCTTGCGCCGTAAAGTGTCCGCTTTGCCTGGTTCCCTCGGTCGGCCACAAATAGCGAAAAATCAGCCTCTCCTTCTGGAGCTCGTGCCAACTTTGGCGAATATTTTCTAAGTGCCAACGGCTCTTGCGCCGTAAAGTGTCCGCTTTGCCTGGTTCCCTCGGTCGGCCACAAATAGCGAAAAATCAGCCTCTCCTTCTGGAGCTCGCCTAAGTGCCAACGGCTCTTGCGCCGTAATGTGTCCGCTTTGTCTGGTTCCCTCGGTCGGCCACAAACGGCGAAAAATCAGCCTCTCCTTCTGGAGCTCGTGCCAACTTTGGCGAATATTTTCTAAGTGCCAACGGCTCTTGCGCCGTAAAGTGTCCGCTTTGCCTGGTTCCCTCGGTCGGCCACAAATAGCGAAAAATCAGCCTCTCCTTCTGGAGCTCGCCTAAGTGCCAACGGCTCTTGCGCCGTAATGTGTCCGCTTTGTCTGGTTCCCTCGGTCGGCCACAAACGGCGAAAAATCAGCCTCTCATTCTGGAGCTCGTGCCAACTTTGGCGAATATTTTCTAAGTGCCAACGGCTCTTGCGCCGTAATGTGTCCGCTTTGCCTGGTTCCCTCGGTCGGCCACAAATAGCGAAAAAATCAGCCTCTCCTTCTGGAGCTCGCCTAAGTGCCAACGGCTCTTGCGCCGTAATGTGTCCGCTTTGCCTGGTTCCCTCGGTCGGCCACAAACGGCGAAAAATCAGCCTCTCATTCTGGAGCTCGTGCCAACTTTGGCGAATATTTTCTAAGTGCCAACGGCTCTTGCGCCGTAATGTGTCCGCTTTGCCTGGTTCCCTCGGTCGGCCACGAACGGCGAAAAATCAGCCTCTCCTTCTGGAGCTCGCCTAAGTGCCAACGGCTCTTGCGCCGTAATGTGTCCGCTTTGCCTGGTTCCCTCGGTCGGCCACAAACGGCGAAAAATCAGCCTCTCCTTCTGGAGCTCGCCTAAGTGCCAACGGCTCTTGCGCCGTAATGTGTCCGCTTTGCCTGGTTCCCTCGGTCGGCCACAAATAGCGAAAAACCAGCCTCTCCTTCTGGAGCTCGCCTAAGTGCCAACGGCTCTTGCGCCGTAATGTGTCCGCTTTGCCTGGTTCCCTCGGTCGGCCACAAACGGCGAAAAATCAGCCTCTCCTTCTGGAGCTCGCCTAAGTGCCAACGGCTCTTGCGCCGTAATGTGTCCGCTTTGCCTGGTTCCCTCGGTCGGCCACAAATAGCGAAAAACCAGCCTCTCCTTCTGGAGCTCGCCTAAGTGCCAACGGCTCTTGCGCCGTAATGTGTCCGCTTTGCCTGGTTCCCTCGGTCGGCCACAAACGGCGAAAAATCAGCCTCTCCTTCTGGAGCTCGCCTAAGTGCCAACGGCTCTTGCGCCGTAATGTGTCCGCTTTGCCTGGTTCCCTCGGTCGGCCACAAATAGCGAAAAACCAGCCTCTCCTTCTGGAGCTCGCCTAAGTGCCAACGGCTCTTGCGCCGTAATGTGTCCGCTTTGCCTGGTTCCCTCGGTCGGCCACAAACGGCGAAAAATCAGCCTCTCCTTCTGGAGCTCGCCTAAGTGCCAACGGCTCTTGCGCCGTAATGTGTCCGCTTTGCCTGGTTCCCTCGGTCGGCCACAAATAGCGAAAAACCAGCCTCTCCTTCTGGAGCTCGCGCCAACTTTGTCAAAAAATTTCTAAGTGCCAACGGCTCTTGCGCCGTAAAGTGTCCGCTTTGCCTGGTTCCCTCGGTCGGCCACAAATAGCGAAAAATCAGCCTCTCCTTCTGGAGCTCGTGCCAACTTTGGCGAATATTTTCTAAGTGCCAACGGCTCTTGCGCCGTAAAGTGTCCGCTTTGCCTGGTTCCCTCGGTCGGCCACAAATAGCGAAAAATCAGCCTCTCCTTCTGGAGCTCGCCTAAGTGCCAACGGCTCTTGCGCCGTAATGTGTCCGCTTTGTCTGGTTCCCTCGGTCGGCCACAAACGGCGAAAAATCAGCCTCTCCTTCTGGAGCTCGTGCCAACTTTGGCGAATATTTTCTAAGTGCCAACGGCTCTTGCGCCGTAAAGTGTCCGCTTTGCCTGGTTCCCTCGGTCGGCCACAAATAGCGAAAAATCAGCCTCTCCTTCTGGAGCTCGCCTAAGTGCCAACGGCTCTTGCGCCGTAATGTGTCCGCTTTGTCTGGTTCCCTCGGTCGGCCACAAACGGCGAAAAATCAGCCTCTCATTCTGGAGCTCGTGCCAACTTTGGCGAATATTTTCTAAGTGCCAACGGCTCTTGCGCCGTAATGTGTCCGCTTTGCCTGGTTCCCTCGGTCGGCCACAAATAGCGAAAAAATCAGCCTCTCCTTCTGGAGCTCGCCTAAGTGCCAACGGCTCTTGCGCCGTAATGTGTCCGCTTTGCCTGGTTCCCTCGGTCGGCCACAAACGGCGAAAAATCAGCCTCTCATTCTGGAGCTCGTGCCAACTTTGGCGAATATTTTCTAAGTGCCAACGGCTCTTGCGCCGTAATGTGTCCGCTTTGCCTGGTTCCCTCGGTCGGCCACGAACGGCGAAAAATCAGCCTCTCCTTCTGGAGCTCGCCTAAGTGCCAACGGCTCTTGCGCCGTAATGTGTCCGCTTTGCCTGGTTCCCTCGGTCGGCCACAAACGGCGAAAAATCAGCCTCTCCTTCTGGAGCTCGCCTAAGTGCCAACGGCTCTTGCGCCGTAATGTGTCCGCTTTGCCTGGTTCCCTCGGTCGGCACAAATAGCGAAAAACCAGCCTCTCCTTCTGGAGCTCGCCTAAGTGCCAACGGCTCTTGCGCCGTAATGTGTCCGCTTTGCCTGGTTCCCTCGGTCGGCCACAAACGGCGAAAAATCAGCCTCTCCTTCTGGAGCTCGCCTAAGTGCCAACGGCTCTTGCGCCGTAATGTGTCCGCTTTGCCTGGTTCCCTCGGTCGGCCACAAATAGCGAAAAACCAGCCTCTCCTTCTGGAGCTCGCCTAAGTGCCAACGGCTCTTGCGCCGTAATGTGTCCGCTTTGCCTGGTTCCCTCGGTCGGCCACAAACGGCGAAAAATCAGCCTCTCCTTCTGGAGCTCGCCTAAGTGCCAACGGCTCTTGCGCCGTAATGTGTCCGCTTTGCCTGGTTCCCTCGGTCGGCCACAAATAGCGAAAAACCAGCCTCTCCTTCTGGAGCTCGCCTAAGTGCCAACGGCTCTTGCGCCGTAATGTGTCCGCTTTGCCTGGTTCCCTCGGTCGGCCACAAACGGCGAAAAATCAGCCTCTCCTTCTGGAGCTCGCCTAAGTGCCAACGGCTCTTGCGCCGTAATGTGTCCGCTTTGCCTGGTTCCCTCGGTCGGCCACAAATAGCGAAAAACCAGCCTCTCCTTCTGGAGCTCGCCTAAGTGCCAACGGCTCTTGCGCCGTAATGTGTCCGCTTTGCCTGGTTCCCTCGGTCGGCCACAAACGGCGAAAAATCAGCCTCTCCTTCTGGAGCTCGCCTAAGTGCCAACGGCTCTTGCGCCGTAATGTGTCCGCTTTGCCTGGTTCCCTCGGTCGGCCACAAATAGCGAAAAACCAGCCTCTCCTTCTGGAGCTCGCCTAAGTGCCAACGGCTCTTGCGCCGTAATGTGTCCGCTTTGCCTGGTTCCCTCGGTCGGCCACAAACGGCGAAAAATCAGCCTCTCCTTCTGGAGCTCGCCTAAGTGCCAACGGCTCTTGCGCCGTAATGTGTCCGCTTTGCCTGGTTCCCTCGGTCGGCCACAAATAGCGAAAAACCAGCCTCTCCTTCTGGAGCTCGCGCCAACTTTGTCAAAAAATTTCTAAGTGCCAACGGCTCTTGCGCCGTAAAGTGTCCGCTTTGCCTGGTTCCCTCGGTCGGCCACAAATAGCGAAAAATCAGCCTCTCCTTCTGGAGCTCGTGCCAACTTTGGCGAATATTTTCTAAGTGCCAACGGCTCTTGCGCCGTAATGTGTCCGCTTTGCCTGGTTCCCTCGGTCGGCCACAAATAGCGAAAAATCAGCCTCTCCTTCTGGAGCTCGCCTAAGTGCCAACGGCTCTTGCGCCGTAATGTGTCCGCTTTGTCTGGTTCCCTCGGTCGGCCACAAACGGCGAAAAATCAGCCTCTCCTTCTGGAGCTCGTGCCAACTTTGGCGAATATTTTCTAAGTGCCAACGGCTCTTGCGCCGTAAAGTGTCCGCTTTGCCTGGTTCCCTCGGTCGGCCACAAATAGCGAAAAATCAGCCTCTCCTTCTGGAGCTCGTGCCAACTTTGGCGAATATTTTCTAAGTGCCAACGGCTCTTGCGCCGTAATGTGTCCGCTTTGCCTGGTTCCCTCGGTCGGCCACAAATAGCGAAAAAATCAGCCTCTCCTTCTGGAGCTCGCCTAAGTGCCAACGGCTCTTGCGCCGTAATGTGTCCGCTTTGCCTGGTTCCCTCGGTCGGCCACAAACGGCGAAAAATCAGCCTCTCATTCTGGAGCTCGTGCCAACTTTGGCGAATATTTTCTAAGTGCCAACGGCTCTTGCGCCGTAATGTGTCCGCTTTGCCTGGTTCCCTCGGTCGGCCACGAACGGCGAAAAATCAGCCTCTCCTTCTGGAGCTCGCCTAAGTGCCAACGGCTCTTGCGCCGTAATGTGTCCGCTTTGCCTGGTTCCCTCGGTCGGCCACAAACGGCGAAAAATCAGCCTCTCCTTCTGGAGCTCGCCTAAGTGCCAACGGCTCTTGCGCCGTAATGTGTCCGCTTTGCCTGGTTCCCTCGGTCGGCCACAAATAGCGAAAAACCAGCCTCTCCTTCTGGAGCTCGCCTAAGTGCCAACGGCTCTTGCGCCGTAATGTGTCCGCTTTGCCTGGTTCCCTCGGTCGGCCACAAACGGCGAAAAATCAGCCTCTCCTTCTGGAGCTCGCCTAAGTGCCAACGGCTCTTGCGCCGTAATGTGTCCGCTTTGCCTGGTTCCCTCGGTCGGCCACAAATAGCGAAAAACCAGCCTCTCCTTCTGGAGCTCGCCTAAGTGCCAACGGCTCTTGCGCCGTAATGTGTCCGCTTTGCCTGGTTCCCTCGGTCGGCCACAAACGGCGAAAAATCAGCCTCTCCTTCTGGAGCTCGCGCC
>NW_026872132.1:0-2500 GCF_033458585.1 Syngnathus typhle
AGATGGGCATTTCAGTTCATAAAAACCTATAAAATGTTATAAAACTCTGTTGTGCGTAATAATGTGGAACAGTGCATTTTAAGTTTTTTATTTTTTAAAAATTCTGTGATATCATTCGGAGGTTTGTTCAATAAAATTAGAATTCATCAAATAATGGTTGATGACTTGAAAATTATGCTGACTCATTTTGCATCGACTATTTAGGAAAATCTGAGATAAATGTCACTTGCATAATAATTTGGAACACGGTGTAAGTGCGATTGCTGGTGTATTTACTCGTCGTGTCCCACCGGAGGACGGCAAATCCCCGCCGCAGCTGCAGCGGCAGCGCTTAAATGTCTTCCCGGCCGCCTGGAACTCTGCACGGGGCGTGTTTCGTCCCGCGCAGCGGTACCAGATCGCGCTGCGCCGTCAGCCGAGCCGCGCGCGGTCCGCTGGAAGTCTACACTGTGTTCCAAATTATTATGCAAATTGTATTTATGTGTCATAAAGATTACATTTTTTGTTTTTCAATTAAACTCATGGATGGTATTACGTGTCAGGCTCTTTGGATCACTGAGATCAATCTCAGACACCGGGGATCATTACCGGCCAGTTGAGCCCAAATTAAGGAAAAACTACTTAAGAATGGTGTTCCACATTATTAAGCAGATAATTTGAAGTTCGCTTTGAGCAGTGGCGGACGCCAACCCACGACCGGTGGGAGAGCTCGGAGGGCGGATGGGCTTTCAAGAAGCCCCCAGGCCGGTCCCACTCGCACTTAGAATTTTTTTTTTTTTTGGCTTCCATAATGTACCGGGCGCGGACGCGAAACCCACGCCGGGCAGGAGAGCTCGAAAGGCGGCTAAGCATTCAAGGAAGCACCGTCTGGAGCTTCAGAGCCGTTCCGCCTGACTTTTAACGTAGAGTACCGGGCGCAAACCACTAACTCAAGCCCGGCATGGCAGCTCGAAAGGCGGCTAAGCATTCAAGGAAGCACCGTCTGGAGCTTCAGAGCCGTTCCGCCTGACTTTTAACGTAGAGTACCGGGCGCAACCACTAACTCAAGCCCGGCATGGCAGCTCGAAAGGCGGCTAAGCATTCAAGGAAGCACCGTCTGGAGCTTCAGAGCCGTTCCGCCTGACTTTTAACGTAGAGTACGGGCGCAAACCACTAACTCAAGCCCGGCATGGCAGCTCGAAAGGCGGCTAAGCATTCAAGGAAGCACCGTCTGGAGCTTCAGAGCCGTTCCGCCTGACTTTTAACGTAGAGTACCGGGCGCAAACCACTAACTCAAGCCCGGCATGGCAGCTCGAAAGGCGGCTAAGCATTCAAGGAAGCACCGTCTGGAGCTTCAGAGCCGTTCCGCCTGACTTTTAACGTAGAGTACCGGGCGCAAACCACTAACTCAAGCCCGGCATGGCAGCTCGAAAGGCGGCTAAGCATTCAAGGAAGCACCGTCTGGAGCTTCAGAGCCGTTCCGCCTGACTTTTAACGTAGAGTACCGGGCGCAAACCACTAACTCAAGCCCGGCATGGCAGCTCGAAAGGCGGCTAAGCATTCAAGGAAGCGACGCCGGCCGGTCCGCGGGCCAAATAGGGTCCAGTAAAGTACCGGGCGCGGCCACTAACGCCTTGTGGCGGTCGCCTTGTGGCGGTCGGGGGGTGGCGGTCGGGGCTGGCGCTTGGGGCCGGTGGCGGTCGCCTTGTGGCGGTCGCCTTGTGGCGGTCGGGGGGGTGGCGGTCGGGGCTGGCGCTTGGGGCCAGTGGCGGTCGCCTTGTGGCGGTCGCCTTGTGGCGGTCGCCTTGTGGCGGTCGCCTTGTGGCGGTCGCCTTGTGGCGGTCGCCTTGTGGCGGTCGGGGGGTGGCGGTCGGGGCTGGCGCTTGGGGCCAGTGGCGGTCGCCTTGTGGCGGTCGCCTTGTGGCGGTCGCCTTGTGGCGGTCGCCTTGTGGCGGTCGCCTTGTGGCGGTCGGGGGGGTGGCGGTCGGGGCTGGCGCTTGGGGCCGGTGGCGGTCGCCTTGTGGCGGTCGCCTTGTGGCGGTCGCCTTGTGGCGGTCGCCTTGTGGCGGTCGCCTTGTGGCGGTCGGGGGGTGGCGGTCGGGGCTGGCGCTTGGGGCCGGTGGCGGTCGCCTTGTGGCGGTCGCCTTGTGGCGGTCGGGGGGGTGGCGGTCGGGGCTGGCGCTTGGGGCCAGTGGCGGTCGCCTTGTGGCGGTCGCCTTGTGGCGGTCGCCTTGTGGCGGTCGCCTTGTGGCGGTCGCCTTGTGGCGGTCGCCTTGTGGCGGTCGGGGGGTGGCGGTCGGGGCTGGCGCTTGGGGCCAGTGGCGGTCGCCTTGTGGCGGTCGCCTTGTGGCGGTCGCCTTGTGGCGGTCGCCTTGTGGCGGTCGCCTTGTGGCGGTCGGGGGGTGGCGGTCGGGGCTGGCGCTTGGGGCTTGGCGTCCGCCAATAGTGGTTTAATTTCGGGAGGAAGATTGATTTTCGTCCCAAGCCCGCCGCTGGAGAAAATTTTAGGTACCAGGAGTGG
>NW_026872132.1:15000-30000 GCF_033458585.1 Syngnathus typhle
GCCGGTCCTCCACGAGAAGAATTCTGCCAAACGTTCCACCGGCCTGTGTTTAAGGAGGCGGCCGGTCCTCCCCGTCGTTCCGCCGGCTTGTGTTTAAGGAGGCGGCCGGTCCTCCACTATTCCTTCCTTGGATGGAAAGCATGTAGCACTTTGAAAATTTTCGAGCACTGTGACACTTTGAAAATTTTCGAGAGTTTTTGTACTTAGAAAATTTTTCGCTCTTGCACTTCCAGAGTGCTTTGCGGTAGCTCCTAGGTTCGCTGTCCGAGCATGTGAACACTTTTTGGGGGGGAACACATCGCTAGAGACACCAGCCGCCTGGTTCTCGGGGCCAAAACTTGTGTTCCCCACACTCGTTCTGACTATATTTTGCGATTTGGGGGTAAAGGTAATGAGTACAGTGACTAGGGGGACCAACTCATCGTACTCTGGCGCACCAACAGACCAAAGCTGGTACTGCACTTACCCCTGGTACCCCAACGCCTGGTACCTGACGGGCGAGAGGCTGATTTTTCGCTATTTGCGGCCGACCGAGGGAACCAGACAAAGCGGACACTTTACGGCGCAAGAGCCGTTGGCACTTAGAAATTTTTCGACAAAGTTGGCGCGAGCTCCAGAAGGAGAGGCTGATTTTTCGCTATTTGTGGCCGACCGAGGGAACCAGGCAAAGCGGACACTTTACGGCGCAAGAGCCGTTGGCACTTAGAAATTTTTTGACAAAGTTGGCGCGAGCTCCAGAAGGAGAGGCTGATTTTTCGCTATTTGTGGCCGACCGAGGGAACCAGACAAAGCGGACACTTTACGGCGCAAGAGCCGTTGGCACTTAGAAAATATTCGCCAAAGTTGGCACGAGCTCCAGAAGGAGAGGCTGATTTTTCGCCGTTTGTGGCCGACCGAGGGAACCAGACAAAGCGGACACTTTACGGCGCAAGAGCCGTTGGCACTTAGGCGAGCTCCAGAAGGAGAGGCTGATTTTTCGCTATTTGTGGCCGACCGAGGGAACCAGGCAAAGCGGACACATTACGGCGCAAGAGCCGTTGGCACTTAGAAAATATTCGCCAAAGTTGGCACGAGCTCCAGAAGGAGAGGCTGATTTTTCGCTATTTGTGGCCGACCGAGGGAACCAGGCAAAGCGGACACTTTACGGCGCAAGAGCCGTTGGCACTTAGAAATTTTTTGACAAAGTTGGCGCGAGCTCCAGAAGGAGAGGCTGATTTTTCGCCGTTTGTGGCCGACCGAGGGAACCAGGCAAAGCGGACACATTACGGCGCAAGAGCCGTTGGCACTTAGGCGAGCTCCAGAAGGAGAGGCTGGTTTTTCGCTATTTGTGGCCGACCGAGGGAACCAGGCAAAGCGGACACATTACGGCGCAAGAGCCGTTGGCACTTAGGCGAGCTCCAGAAGGAGAGGCTGATTTTTCGCCGTTTGTGGCCGACCGAGGGAACCAGGCAAAGCGGACACATTACGGCGCAAGAGCCGTTGGCACTTAGGCGAGCTCCAGAAGGAGAGGCTGGTTTTTCGCTATTTGTGGCCGACCGAGGGAACCAGGCAAAGCGGACACATTACGGCGCAAGAGCCGTTGGCACTTAGGCGAGCTCCAGAAGGAGAGGCTGATTTTTCGCCGTTTGTGGCCGACCGAGGGAACCAGGCAAAGCGGACACATTACGGCGCAAGAGCCGTTGGCACTTAGGCGAGCTCCAGAAGGAGAGGCTGATTTTTCGCCGTTCGTGGCCGACCGAGGGAACCAGGCAAAGCGGACACATTACGGCGCAAGAGCCGTTGGCACTTAGAAAATATTCGCCAAAGTTGGCACGAGCTCCAGAATGAGAGGCTGATTTTTCGCCGTTTGTGGCCGACCGAGGGAACCAGGCAAAGCGGACACATTACGGCGCAAGAGCCGTTGGCACTTAGGCGAGCTCCAGAAGGAGAGGCTGATTTTTTCGCTATTTGTGGCCGACCGAGGGAACCAGGCAAAGCGGACACATTACGGCGCAAGAGCCGTTGGCACTTAGAAAATATTCGCCAAAGTTGGCACGAGCTCCAGAAGGAGAGGCTGATTTTTCGCTATTTGTGGCCGACCGAGGGAACCAGGCAAAGCGGACACTTTACGGCGCAAGAGCCGTTGGCACTTAGAAAATATTCGCCAAAGTTGGCACGAGCTCCAGAAGGAGAGGCTGATTTTTCGCCGTTTGTGGCCGACCGAGGGAACCAGACAAAGCGGACACATTACGGCGCAAGAGCCGTTGGCACTTAGGCGAGCTCCAGAAGGAGAGGCTGATTTTTCGCTATTTGTGGCCGACCGAGGGAACCAGGCAAAGCGGACACATTACGGCGCAAGAGCCGTTGGCACTTAGAAAATATTCGCCAAAGTTGGCACGAGCTCCAGAAGGAGAGGCTGATTTTTCGCTATTTGTGGCCGACCGAGGGAACCAGGCAAAGCGGACACTTTACGGCGCAAGAGCCGTTGGCACTTAGAAATTTTTTGACAAAGTTGGCGCGAGCTCCAGAAGGAGAGGCTGGTTTTTCGCTATTTGTGGCCGACCGAGGGAACCAGGCAAAGCGGACACATTACGGCGCAAGAGCCGTTGGCACTTAGGCGAGCTCCAGAAGGAGAGGCTGATTTTTCGCCGTTTGTGGCCGACCGAGGGAACCAGGCAAAGCGGACACATTACGGCGCAAGAGCCGTTGGCACTTAGGCGAGCTCCAGAAGGAGAGGCTGGTTTTTCGCTATTTGTGGCCGACCGAGGGAACCAGGCAAAGCGGACACATTACGGCGCAAGAGCCGTTGGCACTTAGGCGAGCTCCAGAAGGAGAGGCTGATTTTTCGCCGTTTGTGGCCGACCGAGGGAACCAGGCAAAGCGGACACATTACGGCGCAAGAGCCGTTGGCACTTAGGCGAGCTCCAGAAGGAGAGGCTGGTTTTTCGCTATTTGTGGCCGACCGAGGGAACCAGGCAAAGCGGACACATTACGGCGCAAGAGCCGTTGGCACTTAGGCGAGCTCCAGAAGGAGAGGCTGATTTTTCGCCGTTTGTGGCCGACCGAGGGAACCAGGCAAAGCGGACACATTACGGCGCAAGAGCCGTTGGCACTTAGGCGAGCTCCAGAAGGAGAGGCTGGTTTTTCGCTATTTGTGGCCGACCGAGGGAACCAGGCAAAGCGGACACATTACGGCGCAAGAGCCGTTGGCACTTAGGCGAGCTCCAGAAGGAGAGGCTGATTTTTCGCCGTTTGTGGCCGACCGAGGGAACCAGGCAAAGCGGACACATTACGGCGCAAGAGCCGTTGGCACTTAGGCGAGCTCCAGAAGGAGAGGCTGGTTTTTCGCTATTTGTGGCCGACCGAGGGAACCAGGCAAAGCGGACACATTACGGCGCAAGAGCCGTTGGCACTTAGGCGAGCTCCAGAAGGAGAGGCTGATTTTTCGCCGTTTGTGGCCGACCGAGGGAACCAGGCAAAGCGGACACATTACGGCGCAAGAGCCGTTGGCACTTAGGCGAGCTCCAGAAGGAGAGGCTGGTTTTTCGCTATTTGTGGCCGACCGAGGGAACCAGGCAAAGCGGACACATTACGGCGCAAGAGCCGTTGGCACTTAGGCGAGCTCCAGAAGGAGAGGCTGATTTTTCGCCGTTTGTGGCCGACCGAGGGAACCAGGCAAAGCGGACACATTACGGCGCAAGAGCCGTTGGCACTTAGGCGAGCTCCAGAAGGAGAGGCTGATTTTTCGCCGTTCGTGGCCGACCGAGGGAACCAGGCAAAGCGGACACATTACGGCGCAAGAGCCGTTGGCACTTAGAAAATATTCGCCAAAGTTGGCACGAGCTCCAGAATGAGAGGCTGATTTTTCGCCGTTTGTGGCCGACCGAGGGAACCAGGCAAAGCGGACACATTACGGCGCAAGAGCCGTTGGCACTTAGGCGAGCTCCAGAAGGAGAGGCTGATTTTTTCGCTATTTGTGGCCGACCGAGGGAACCAGGCAAAGCGGACACATTACGGCGCAAGAGCCGTTGGCACTTAGAAAATATTCGCCAAAGTTGGCACGAGCTCCAGAATGAGAGGCTGATTTTTCGCCGTTTGTGGCCGACCGAGGGAACCAGACAAAGCGGACACATTACGGCGCAAGAGCCGTTGGCACTTAGGCGAGCTCCAGAAGGAGAGGCTGATTTTTCGCTATTTGTGGCCGACCGAGGGAACCAGGCAAAGCGGACACTTTACGGCGCAAGAGCCGTTGGCACTTAGAAAATATTCGCCAAAGTTGGCACGAGCTCCAGAAGGAGAGGCTGATTTTTCGCCGTTTGTGGCCGACCGAGGGAACCAGACAAAGCGGACACATTACGGCGCAAGAGCCGTTGGCACTTAGGCGAGCTCCAGAAGGAGAGGCTGATTTTTCGCTATTTGTGGCCGACCGAGGGAACCAGGCAAAGCGGACACTTTACGGCGCAAGAGCCGTTGGCACTTAGAAAATATTCGCCAAAGTTGGCACGAGCTCCAGAAGGAGAGGCTGATTTTTCGCTATTTGTGGCCGACCGAGGGAACCAGGCAAAGCGGACACTTTACGGCGCAAGAGCCGTTGGCACTTAGAAATTTTTTGACAAAGTTGGCGCGAGCTCCAGAAGGAGAGGCTGGTTTTTCGCTATTTGTGGCCGACCGAGGGAACCAGGCAAAGCGGACACATTACGGCGCAAGAGCCGTTGGCACTTAGCGAGCTCCAGAAGGAGAGGCTGATTTTTCGCCGTTTGTGGCCGACCGAGGGAACCAGGCAAAGCGGACACATTACGGCGCAAGAGCCGTTGGCACTTAGGCGAGCTCCAGAAGGAGAGGCTGGTTTTTCGCTATTTGTGGCCGACCGAGGGAACCAGGCAAAGCGGACACATTACGGCGCAAGAGCCGTTGGCACTTAGGCGAGCTCCAGAAGGAGAGGCTGATTTTTCGCCGTTTGTGGCCGACCGAGGGAACCAGGCAAAGCGGACACATTACGGCGCAAGAGCCGTTGGCACTTAGGCGAGCTCCAGAAGGAGAGGCTGATTTTTCGCCGTTCGTGGCCGACCGAGGGAACCAGGCAAAGCGGACACATTACGGCGCAAGAGCCGTTGGCACTTAGAAAATATTCGCCAAAGTTGGCACGAGCTCCAGAATGAGAGGCTGATTTTTCGCCGTTTGTGGCCGACCGAGGGAACCAGGCAAAGCGGACACATTACGGCGCAAGAGCCGTTGGCACTTAGGCGAGCTCCAGAAGGAGAGGCTGATTTTTTCGCTATTTGTGG
Organism: Syngnathus typhle; assembly: GCF_033458585.1. NCBI lineage: Eukaryota > Metazoa > Chordata > Actinopteri > Syngnathiformes > Syngnathidae > Syngnathus > Syngnathus typhle. The sequence goes on from NW_026872132.1 coordinate 20,265, forward strand.
CCGACCGAGGGAACCAGGCAAAGCGGACACATTACGGCGCAAGAGCCGTTGGCACTTAGAAAATATTCGCCAAAGTTGGCACGAGCTCCAGAATGAGAGGCTGATTTTTCGCCGTTTGTGGCCGACCGAGGGAACCAGACAAAGCGGACACATTACGGCGCAAGAGCCGTTGGCACTTAGGCGAGCTCCAGAAGGAGAGGCTGATTTTTCGCTATTTGTGGCCGACCGAGGGAACCAGGCAAAGCGGACACTTTACGGCGCAAGAGCCGTTGGCACTTAGAAAATATTCGCCAAAGTTGGCACGAGCTCCAGAAGGAGAGGCTGATTTTTCGCCGTTTGTGGCCGACCGAGGGAACCAGACAAAGCGGACACATTACGGCGCAAGAGCCGTTGGCACTTAGGCGAGCTCCAGAAGGAGAGGCTGATTTTTCGCTATTTGTGGCCGACCGAGGGAACCAGGCAAAGCGGACACTTTACGGCGCAAGAGCCGTTGGCACTTAGAAAATATTCTGAAATTCTCACCGACCTCCGTGGTGGAGAGGCCGAATTTTCGACATTCGTGGCCGACCGGGGAACCGTCGCCACTCGGACAACTTGTGCGGCAGCCCTCGGTGATTTTAGGACCGCTTTTTCACCCTCGCTGTCCGACCGGAGAACCGTCGTAGCTCGGACAGTTCGTGTGCCAGCATCCGCTGGCACTTAGAAAATTTTAAAAAAGAAAAAAATAGTCTTCTGCATATACGTTCTGACTATATTTTGCGATTAGGGGGTAAAGGTAATGAGTACAGTGACTAGGGGGACCAACTCATCGTACTCTGGCGCACCAACACGCCAAGGTTGGTACTGCACTTAGGCTGATTTTTGCGCTATTCGCGGCCGACCGGGGAACCAGCGCGGAGCGGACACATTACGGCGAATGAGCCGTTGGCACTTAGAAAATTTTTGAGCTTTTTTCGAACTTCCGTGAGGCTGATTTTGCGCTATTCGCGGCCGACCGGGGAACCAGCGCGGAGCGGACACATTACGGCGAATGAGCCGTTGGCACTTAGAAAATTTTTGAGCTTTTTTCGAACTTCCGTGAGGCTGATTTTGCGCTATTCGCGGCCGACCGGGGAACCAGCGCGGAGCGGACACATTACGGCGAATGAGCCGTTGGCACTTAGAAAATTTTTGAGCTTTTTTTCGGACTTCCGTGTGGAGCTTTGGGGCCGTTCCGCCTAACTTTTTATGCCCGATTAGGCTTCCAGGGAGGCGGCTAAGCATTATTGACCAATCATGGAGCTTTTTTCGGACTTCCGTGTGGAGCTTTGGGGCCGTTCCGCCTAACTTTTTATGCCCGATTAGGCTTCCAGGGAGGCGGCTAAGCATTATTGACCAATCATGGAGCTTTTTTGGGACTTCCGTGTGGAGCTTTGGGGCCGTTCCGCCTAACTTTTTATGCCCGATTAGGCTTCCAGGGAGGCGGCTAAGCATTATTGACCAATCATGGAGCTTTTTTGGGACTTCCGTGTGGAGCTTTGGAGCCGTTCCGCCTAACTTTTTATGCCCGATTAGGCTTCCAGGGAGGCGGCTAAGCATTATTGACCAATCATGGAGCTTTTTTGGGACTTCCGTGTGGAGCTTTGGGGCCGTTCCGCCTAGCTTTTTATGCCCGATTAGGCTTCCAGGGAGGCGGCTAAGCATTATTGACCAATCATGGAGCTTTTTTGGGACTTCCGTGTGGAGCTTTGGGGCCGTTCCGCCTAGCTTTTTATGCCCGATTAGGCTTCCAGGGAGGCGGCTAAGCATTATTGACCAATCATGGAGCTTTTTTGGGACTTCCGTGTGGAGCTTTGGGGCCGTTCCGCCTAGCTTTTTATGCCCGATTAGGCTTCCAGGGAGGCGGCTAAGCATTATTGACCAATCATGGAGCTTTTTTGGGACTTCCGTGTGGAGCTTTGGGGCCGTTCCGCCTAGCTTTTTATGCCCGATTAGGCTTCCAGGGAGGCGGCTAAGCATTATTGACCAATCATGGAGCTTTTTTGGGACTTCCGTGTGGAGCTTTGGGGCCGTTCCGCCTAGCTTTTTATGCCCGATTAGGCTTCCAGGGAGGCGGCTAAGCATTATTGACCAATCATGGAGCTTTTTTGGGACTTCCGTGTGGAGCTTTGGGGCCGTTCCGCCTAGCTTTTTATGCCCGATTAGGCTTCCAGGGAGGCGGCTAAGCATTATTGACCAATCATGGAGCTTTTTTGGGACTTCCAGCCGGTGCTTTGGGGGCCTTCCCCCTCACTTTCTACGCCCGATTGGGCTTCCAGGGACGCGGCTAAGCATTTTTAACAGAAATGGAGCTTTTTGCGGAGCTCCAGCCGGTGCCACCGGCAGGCCGTGCACGCGGACGAGATGACCGAAAGAAGCTCCAGGAGAGCGGATGGACGCTTTTTAAGCACCGAGGCGGAGATCGCGGAGCTTTAATAGACTTCCAGCGGGCCCAAAGCGGCCAGGCAGACGGCGCAGCGCGACCTGGTACCTCGCACGGGACGCATCGCCCCCCCCGCGCACAGTTCCAGGGGGCCGGGATGACGTTTCAAAGCTGCCGCTGCAGCTGCGGCGGGGAGTGGCCTCCCTCCGGTGGACACGACGAGTAAATGACACCGGCCGCTGACGCAAACCCACGCCGGACAGGAGAGCTCAAAAGCCGGGTAACATTTCAAGGAAGACCCCCCCTGCGCAGACCTCCACTAGGCCGGGATGACTGTTCAGCTGTGGCGGGGAGTGGCCTCCCTCCGGTCGGCACGACGAGTAAATGACACCGGCCGCTGACGCAAACCCACGCCGGACAGGAGAGCTCAAAAGCCGGGTAACATTTCAAGGAAGACCCCCCCTGCGCAGACCTCCACTAGGCCGGGATGACTGTTCAGCTGTGGCGGGGAGTGGCCTCCCTCCGGTCGGCACGACGAGTAAATGACACCGGCCGCTGACGCAAACCCACGCCGGACAGGAGAGCTCAAAAGCCGGGTAACATTTCAAGGAAGACCCCCCCTGCGCAGACCTCCACTAGGCCGGGATGACTGTTCAGCTGTGGCGGGGAGTGGCCTCCCTCCGGTCGGCACGACGAGTAAATGACACCGGCCGCTGACGCAAACCCACGCCGGACAGGAGAGCTCAAAAGCCGGGTAACATTTCAAGGAAGACCCCCCCTGCGCAGACCTCCACTAGGCCGGGATGACTGTTCAGCTGCGGCGGGGAGTGGCCTCCCTCCGGTCGGCACGACGAGTAAATGACACCGGCCGCTGACGCAAACCCACGCCGGACAGGAGAGCTCAAAAGCCGGGTAACATTTCAAGGAAGACCCCCCCTGCGCAGACCTCCACTAGGCCGGGATGACTGTTCAGCTGTGGCGGGGAGTGGCCTCCCTCCGGTCGGCACGACGAGTAAATGACACCGGCCGCTGACGCAAACCCACGCCGGACAGGAGAGCTCAAAAGCCGGGTAACATTTCAAGGAAGACCCCCCCTGCGCAGACCTCCACTAGGCCGGGATGACTGTTCAGCTGCGGCGGGGAGTGGCCTCCCTCCGGTCGGCACGACGAGTAAAGCTATTTAGGAAAATCTGAGATAAATATCACTTGCATAATAATTTGGAACACGGTCCCGTGTTCCAAATTATTATGCAAAATGTATTTAGACACCAGCAATCGCACTTAGATTTGTTTCTTTTTTCTTTCTTTTAGCTTCCATAATGTTACCGGGCGCTGACGCAAACCCACGCCCGGCAGGAGAGCTCAAAAGCCGGGTAACATTTCAAGGAAGCTATTTAGGAAAATCTGAGATAAATATCCTTTGCATAATAATTTGGAACACGGTCCCGTGTTCCAAATTATTATGCAAAATGTATTTAAGTGTCATAAAGATTACATTTTTTGTTTTTCAAGTACTGAAATCACCCTCAGTCATGGTACAGTCCATGGTAGTCTGCCAGGTGAGCGCAATTGTAGTAATTAACAAGTCTATTTAAGTTCCGCGTTTTTAAGCGTTCGGCCATTTCGTTCAACCATGGGGAGGAAAAAGGATCTCTCTGCTGTCGAGAAGCGTGAAATCGTTCGATGCCTTGGACAAGGTATGCAGACATTCGATATTGCACGAAAGCTTAAGCGCGACCATCGAACTTTGAAGAAATTCGTCGCTGATTCGGAGCAAACGCGCGTTCGTGCAGACAAAGGCACGACAAGGAAGGTTTCTGCAAGACAAACAAATCGAATCAAGAGGGCGGCTGCAAGCATGCCACTAAAGACGAGCAAACAAATATTCGACGCTGCTGGTGCCAGTGAAGTCCCACGAACGACGAGGTGCAGGATCCTCCAGAGGCTTGCAGTTGTGCGGAAACCCTCCATTCGGCCACCCCTGAACAACGCGAACAAGCAGAAACGGCTGCAGTGGGCCCAGACTTACATGAAGACAAATTTTCAGACAGTCCTGTTCACCGACGAGTGCCGTGCCACCTTGGATGGGCCAGGTAGGGTTTTTTAAGTTTTTCCTTGCACTTTTGAGAGCTCAGGGGATGCTTTGAGAATAATTGTCAATTTCTGTCAATGTGAAGCCCTTTGAGACTGCTTGTGATTTAGGGCTATACAAATAAACTTGATTTGACTTGACTTTACAGATGGATGGAGTCGTGGATGGTTGGTGGACGGCCACGATAGCCCAACAAGGCTGCGGCGTCAGCAGGGAGGTGGCGGAGTGATGTTTTGGGCCGGAATCATGGGGAGAGAGCTGCTTGGCCCCTTTAGGGTCCCTGAAGGCGTCAAAATTACGTCTGTTAACTACGTGGAATTTCTGACTCAACACTTCTGTCCATGGTACAACAGGAAGAACCGTGCTTTCCGTCAAAAGATCATCTTCATGCATGACAATGCACCGTCTCATGCTGCAAGAAATACGTCAACGTCTTTGGCATCTATGGGAATAAAGGGAGAGAAACTGATGGTGTGGCCCCCATGCTCCCCTGACCTCAATCCTATTGAAAACTTGTGGAGCATCGTCAAGCAGAAAATCTACGAAGGTGGGAGGCAGTTCAATTCCAAAGAGCAGCTCTGGCAGGCTATTCTTAGATCCTGCCAAGAAATTCAACCAGAAACTGTACAAAAACTCACAAGTTCAGTGGATGGAAGAATCGTGAAGCTGCTGTTGAACAAAGGGTCCTATGTTAAAATGTAACTTTGTTTTTTATTGAAATAAAGGGTCCTATGTTAAAATGTAACTTGTTTGTCTTTTCTTTGAAATAGCTTTTGATTTCAGTAAATATGACCTCCTAATGCTGTAAATTCTTAAGATGGGCATTTCAGTTCATAAAAACCTATAAAATGTTATAAAACTCTGTTGTGCGTAATAATGTGGAACAGTGCATTTTAAGTTTTTTATTTTTTAAAAATTCTGTGATCATTCGGAGGTTTGTTCAATAAAATTAGAATTCATCAAAATAATGGTTGATGACTTGAAAATTATGCTGACTCATTTTGCATCGACTATTTAGGAAAATCTGAGATAAATGTCACTTGCATAATAATTTGGAACACGGTGTAAGTGCGATTGCTGGTGTATTTACTCGTCGTGTCCACCGGAGGACGGCAAATCCCCGCCGCAGCTGCAGCGGCAGCGCTTAAATGTCTTCCCGGCCGCCTGGAACTCTGCACGGGGCGTGTTTCGTCCCGCGCAGCGGTACCAGATCGCGCTGCGCCGTCAGCCGAGCCGCGCGCGGTCCGCTGGAAGTCTACACTGTGTTCCAAATTATTATGCAAATTGTATTTATGTGTCATAAAGATTACATTTTTTGTTTTTCAATTAAACTCATGGATGGTATTACGTGTCAGGGCTCTTTGGATCACTGAGATCAATCTCAGACACCGGGGATCATTACCGGCCAGTTGAGCCCAAATTAAGGAAAAACTACTTAAGAATGGTGTTCCACATTATTAAGCAGATAATTTGAAGTTCGCTTTGAGCAGTGGCGGACGCCAACCCACGACCGGTGGGAGAGCTCGGAGGGCGGATGGGCTTTCAAGGAAGCCCCCCAGGCCGGTCCCACTCGCACTTAGAATTTTTTTTTTTTTTGGCTTCCATAATGTACCGGGCGCGGACGCGAAACCCACGCCGGGCAGGAGAGCTCGAAAGGCGGCTAAGCATTCAAGGAAGCACCGTCTGGAGCTTCAGAGCCGTTCCGCCTGACTTTTAACGTAGAGTACCGGGCGCAAACCACTAACTCAAGCCCGGCATGGCAGCTCGAAAGGCGGCTAAGCATTCAAGGAAGCACCGTCTGGAGCTTCAGAGCCGTTCCGCCTGACTTTTAACGTAGAGTACCGGGCGCAAACCACTAACTCAAGCCCGGCATGGCAGCTCGAAAGGCGGCTAAGCATTCAAGGAAGCACCGTCTGGAGCTTCAGAGCCGTTCCGCCTGACTTTTAACGTAGAGTACCGGGCGCAAACCACTAACTCAAGCCCGGCATGGCAGCTCGAAAGGCGGCTAAGCATTCAAGGAAGCACCGTCTGGAGCTTCAGAGCCGTTCCGCCTGACTTTTAACGTAGAGTACCGGGCGCAAACCACTAACTCAAGCCCGGCATGGCAGCTCGAAAGGCGGCTAAGCATTCAAGGAAGCACCGTCTGGAGCTTCAGAGCCGTTCCGCCTGACTTTTAACGTAGAGTACCGGGCGCAAACCACTAACTCAAGCCCGGCATGGCAGCTCGAAAGGCGGCTAAGCATTCAAGGAAGCACCGTCTGGAGCTTCAGAGCCGTTCCGCCTGACTTTTAACGTAGAGTACCGGGCGCAAACCACTAACTCAAGCCCGGCATGGCAGCTCGAAAGGCGGCTAAGCATTCAAGGAAGCACCGTCTGGAGCTTCAGAGCCGTTCCGCCTGACTTTTAACGTAGAGTACCGGGCGCAAACCACTAACTCAAGCCCGGCATGGCAGCTCGAAAGGCGGCTAAGCATTCAAGGAAGCACCGTCTGGAGCTTCAGAGCCGTTCCGCCTGACTTTTAACGTAGAGTACCGGGCGCAAACCACTAACTCAAGCCCGGCATGGCAGCTCGAAAGGCGGCTAAGCATTCAAGGAAGCACCGTCTGGAGCTTCAGAGCCGTTCCGCCTGACTTTTAACGTAGAGTACCGGGCGCAAACCACTAACTCAAGCCCGGCATGGCAGCTCGAAAGGCGGCTAAGCATTCAAGGAAGCACCGTCTGGAGCTTCAGAGCCGTTCCGCCTGACTTTTAACGTAGAGTACCGGGCGCAAACCACTAACTCAAGCCCGGCATGGCAGCTCGAAAGGCGGCTAAGCATTCAAGGAAGCACCGTCTGGAGCTTCAGAGCCGTTCCGCCTGACTTTTAACGTAGAGTACCGGGCGCAAACCACTAACTCAAGCCCGGCATGGCAGCTCGAAAGGCGGCTAAGCATTCAAGGAAGCACCGTCTGGAGCTTCAGAGCCGTTCCGCCTGACTTTTAACGTAGAGTACCGGGCGCAAACCACTAACTCAAGCCCGGCATGGCAGCTCGAAAGGCGGCTAAGCATTCAAGGAAGCACCGTCTGGAGCTTCAGAGCCGTTCCGCCTGACTTTTAACGTAGAGTACCGGGCGCAAACCACTAACTCAAGCCCGGCATGGCAGCTCGAAAGGCGGCTAAGCATTCAAGGAAGCACCGTCTGGAGCTTCAGAGCCGTTCCGCCTGACTTTTAACGTAGAGTACCGGGCGCAAACCACTAACTCAAGCCCGGCATGGCAGCTCGAAAGGCGGCTAAGCATTCAAGGAAGCACCGTCTGGAGCTTCAGAGCCGTTCCGCCTGACTTTTAACGTAGAGTACCGGGCGCAAACCACTAACTCAAGCCCGGCATGGCAGCTCGAAAGGCGGCTAAGCATTCAAGGAAGCACCGTCTGGAGCTTCAGAGCCGTTCCGCCTGACTTTTAACGTAGAGTACCGGGCGCAAACCACTAACTCAAGCCCGGCATGGCAGCTCGAAAGGCGGCTAAGCATTCAAGGAAGCACCGTCTGGAGCTTCAGAGCCGTTCCGCCTGACTTTTAACGTAGAGTACCGGGCGCAAACCACTAACTCAAGCCCGGCATGGCAGCTCGAAAGGCGGCTAAGCATTCAAGGAAGCACCGTCTGGAGCTTCAGAGCCGTTCCGCCTGACTTTTAACGTAGAGTACCGGGCGCAAACCACTAACTCAAGCCCGGCATGGCAGCTCGAAAGGCGGCTAAGCATTCAAGGAAGCACCGTCTGGAGCTTCAGAGCCGTTCCGCCTGACTTTTAACGTAGAGTACCGGGCGCAAACCACTAACTCAAGCCCGGCATGGCAGCTCGAAAGGCGGCTAAGCATTCAAGGAAGCACCGTCTGGAGCTTCAGAGCCGTTCCGCCTGACTTTTAACGTAGAGTACCGGGCGCAAACCACTAACTCAAGCCCGGCATGGCAGCTCGAAAGGCGGCTAAGCATTCAAGGAAGCACCGTCTGGAGCTTCAGAGCCGTTCCGCCTGACTTTTAACGTAGAGTACCGGGCGCAAACCACTAACTCAAGCCCGGCATGGCAGCTCGAAAGGCGGCTAAGCATTCAAGGAAGCACCGTCTGGAGCTTCAGAGCCGTTCCGCCTGACTTTTAACGTAGAGTACCGGGCGCAAACCACTAACTCAAGCCCGGCATGGCAGCTCGAAAGGCGGCTAAGCATTCAAGGAAGCACCGTCTGGAGCTTCAGAGCCGTTCCGCCTGACTTTTAACGTAGAGTACCGGGCGCAAACCACTAACTCAAGCCCGGCATGGCAGCTCGAAAGGCGGCTAAGCATTCAAGGAAGCACCGTCTGGAGCTTCAGAGCCGTTCCGCCTGACTTTTAACGTAGAGTACCGGGCGCAAACCACTAACTCAAGCCCGGCATGGCAGCTCGAAAGGCGGCTAAGCATTCAAGGAAGCACCGTCTGGAGCTTCAGAGCCGTTCCGCCTGACTTTTAACGTAGAGTACCGGGCGCAAACCACTAACTCAAGCCCGGCATGGCAGCTCGAAAGGCGGCTAAGCATTCAAGGAAGCACCGTCTGGAGCTTCAGAGCCGTTCCGCCTGACTTTTAACGTAGAGTACCGGGCGCAAACCACTAACTCAAGCCCGGCATGGCAGCTCGAAAGGCGGCTAAGCATTCAAGGAAGCACCGTCTGGAGCTTCAGAGCCGTTCCGCCTGACTTTTAACGTAGAGTACCGGGCGCAAACCACTAACTCAAGCCCGGCATGGCAGCTCGAAAGGCGGCTAAGCATTCAAGGAAGCACCGTCTGGAGCTTCAGAGCCGTTCCGCCTGACTTTTAACGTAGAGTACCGGGCGCAAACCACTAACTCAAGCCCGGCATGGCAGCTCGAAAGGCGGCTAAGCATTCAAGGAAGCGACGCCGGCCGGTCCGCGGGCCAAATAGGGTCCAGTAAAGTACCGGGCGCGGCCACTAACGCCTTGTGGCGGTCGCCTTGTGGCGGTCGGGGGGTGGCGGTCGGGGCTGGCGCTTGGGGCCGGTGGCGGTCGCCTTGTGGCGGTCGCCTTGTGGCGGTCGGGGGGTGGCGGTCGGGGCTGGCGCTTGGGGCCAGTGGCGGTCGCCTTGTGGCGGTCGCCTTGTGGCGGTCGCCTTGTGGCGGTCGCCTTGTGGCGGTCGCCTTGTGGCGGTCGCCTTGTGGCGGTCGGGGGGTGGCGGTCGGGGCTGGCGCTTGGGGCCAGTGGCGGTCGCCTTGTGGCGGTCGC
>NW_026872132.1:40000-62500 GCF_033458585.1 Syngnathus typhle
GAAAGACGCCTCCCGCAACGCGGTAGTCGGGAAAGGCTATTCGGATAGTCGAGCAGAGTTGCGACAACACATCCCGCGGTGCCGTCTGGTTAGGCAAGGGTTTGAGAAACAGCATTCGCGGTAGACCGGCGCGGCCGGCGGACACCCACGCGGCGTGCCGCAATCGGATCGCGCGCTCGGCCTCCGTTGATTTCCTCTAGGTGGGTGATTCGGGGCGTCTCGGTCTCGCTGCCGTTCGGTCGCGCCAAGGCCTGCGGGGGCGGCGCGTAGCGCACGCTCTCGCGGCGGCCGAGGCGCTAGAGTGCGACCCGCAAGTGGGGAGGAACCGTCCACCCAACGCCGGCGCGAGCCGGGGCCGGTGGGGGCCCTACCAAGGCGGGTCATGAGTGCCAGTCGGTCAGTTCGGGAGAAGGGGAGGGTACTCGGAGGCCCGCCGGGAGCAGACGGGGGTCCGGAAGCTGAGGGGGGTGAAGGACGGCGGCCGGGAGCAGACGGCCGTCCCCGGGAGGGGGTGTTCGTTCACGTGCGGACGCCGGGAGCAGGCGGCCGTCACGCGATTCTGCCAACCGTTCCTACCGGCCTGTGTTTAAGGAGGCGGCCGGTCCTCCGTCCTTGGATGGATAAGATTCGCAGATTTTCGCCCGGCCTGTGTTTAAGGAGGCGGCCGGTTCCCTCCTTCCTTCCTTTCTTGGATGTATAACATTCGCAGATTTTCGCCCGGCCGGTGGTTTAAGGAGGCGGCCGGTCCTCCCTCCTTGGATGTATAACATTCGCAGATTTTCGCCCGGCCTATGTTTAGTGAGGCGACCGGTCCTCCCTCCTTGGATGTATAACATTCGCATATTTTCGCCCGGCCGGTGGTTTAAGGAGGCGGCCGGTCCTCCCTCCTTGGATGTATAACATTCGCAGATTTTCGCCCGGCCTATGTTTAGTGAGGCGACCGGTCCTCCGTGGAGAGCGACCCGCAAGTGGGGAGGAACCGTCCACCCAACGCCGGCGCGAGCCGGGGCCGGTGGGGGCCCTACCAAGGCGGGTCTCATTGCCTGTCGGTCAGTTCGGGAGAAGGTGGGGGTACTCGGAGGCCCGCCGGGAGCAGACGGGGGTCCGGAAGGTGAGGGGGTGAAGGACGGCGGTCGGGAGCAGACGGCCGTCCCCGGGAGGGGGTGTTCGTTCACGTGCGGACGCCGGGAGCAGGCGGCCGTCACGCAATTCTGCCAACCGTTCCCACCGGCCTGTGTTTAAGGAGGCGGCCGGTCCTCCACGAGAAGAATTCTGCCAAACGTTCCACCGGCCTGTGTTTAAGGAGGCGGCCGGTCCTCCCCGTCGTTCCGCCGGCTTGTGTTTAAGGAGGCGGCCGGTCCTCCACGAGAAGAATTCTGCCAAACGTTCCACCGGCCTGTGTTTAAGGAGGCGGCCGGTCCTCCCCGTCGTTCCGCCGGCTTGTGTTTAAGGAGGCGGCCGGTCCTCCACTATTCCTTCCTTGGATGGAAAGCATGTAGCACTTTGAAAATTTTCGAGCACTGTGACACTTTGAAAATTTTCGAGAGTTTTTGTACTTAGAAAATTTTTCGCTCTTGCACTTCCAGAGTGCTTTGCGGTAGCTCCTAGGTTCGCTGTCCGAGCATGTGAACACTTTTTGGGGGGGAACACATCGCTAGAGACACCAGCCGCCTGGTTCTCGGGGCCAAAACTTGTGTTCCCCACACTCGTTCTGACTATATTTTGCGATTTGGGGGTAAAGGTAATGAGTACAGTGACTAGGGGGACCAACTCATCGTACTCTGGCGCACCAACAGACCAAAGCTGGTACTGCACTTACCCCTGGTACCCCAACGCCTGGTACCTGACGGGCGAGAGGCTGATTTTTCGCTATTTGCGGCCGACCGAGGGAACCAGACAAAGCGGACACTTTACGGCGCAAGAGCCGTTGGCACTTAGAAATTTTTCGACAAAGTTGGCGCGAGCTCCAGAAGGAGAGGCTGATTTTTCGCTATTTGTGGCCGACCGAGGGAACCAGGCAAAGCGGACACTTTACGGCGCAAGAGCCGTTGGCACTTAGAAATTTTTTGACAAAGTTGGCGCGAGCTCCAGAAGGAGAGGCTGATTTTTCGCTATTTGTGGCCGACCGAGGGAACCAGGCAAAGCGGACACTTTACGGCGCAAGAGCCGTTGGCACTTAGAAAATATTCGCCAAAGTTGGCACGAGCTCCAGAAGGAGAGGCTGATTTTTCGCTATTTGTGGCCGACCGAGGGAACCAGACAAAGCGGACACATTACGGCGCAAGAGCCGTTGGCACTTAGAAAATATTCGCCAAAGTTGGCACGAGCTCCAGAAGGAGAGGCTGATTTTTCGCTATTTGTGGCCGACCGAGGGAACCAGACAAAGCGGACACTTTACGGCGCAAGAGCCGTTGGCACTTGCGCGAGCTCCAGAAGGAGAGGCTGATTTTTCGCTATTTGTGGCCGACCGAGGGAACCAGACAAAGCGGACACATTACGGCGCAAGAGCCGTTGGCACTTAGAAAATATTCGCCAAAGTTGGCACGAGCTCCAGAAGGAGAGGCTGATTTTTCGCTATTTGTGGCCGACCGAGGGAACCAGACAAAGCGGACACTTTACGGCGCAAGAGCCGTTGGCACTTGCGCGAGCTCCAGAAGGAGAGGCTGATTTTTCGCTATTTGTGGCCGACCGAGGGAACCAGACAAAGCGGACACTTTACGGCGCAAGAGCCGTTGGCACTTAGAAAATATTCGCCAAAGTTGGCACGAGCTCCAGAAGGAGAGGCTGATTTTTCGCCGTTTGTGGCCGACCGAGGGAACCAGACAAAGCGGACACTTTACGGCGCAAGAGCCGTTGGCACTTAGGCGAGCTCCAGAAGGAGAGGCTGATTTTTCGCTATTTGTGGCCGACCGAGGGAACCAGGCAAAGCGGACACATTACGGCGCAAGAGCCGTTGGCACTTAGAAAATATTCGCCAAAGTTGGCACGAGCTCCAGAAGGAGAGGCTGATTTTTCGCTATTTGTGGCCGACCGAGGGAACCAGGCAAAGCGGACACTTTACGGCGCAAGAGCCGTTGGCACTTAGAAATTTTTTGACAAAGTTGGCGCGAGCTCCAGAAGGAGAGGCTGGTTTTTCGCTATTTGTGGCCGACCGAGGGAACCAGGCAAAGCGGACACATTACGGCGCAAGAGCCGTTGGCACTTAGGCGAGCTCCAGAAGGAGAGGCTGATTTTTCGCTATTTGTGGCCGACCGAGGGAACCAGGCAAAGCGGACACATTACGGCGCAAGAGCCGTTGGCACTTAGGCGAGCTCCAGAAGGAGAGGCTGGTTTTTCGCTATTTGTGGCCGACCGAGGGAACCAGGCAAAGCGGACACATTACGGCGCAAGAGCCGTTGGCACTTAGGCGAGCTCCAGAAGGAGAGGCTGATTTTTCGCTATTTGTGGCCGACCGAGGGAACCAGGCAAAGCGGACACTTTACGGCGCAAGAGCCGTTGGCACTTAGAAATTTTTTGACAAAGTTGGCGCGAGCTCCAGAAGGAGAGGCTGGTTTTTCGCTATTTGTGGCCGACCGAGGGAACCAGGCAAAGCGGACACATTACGGCGCAAGAGCCGTTGGCACTTAGGCGAGCTCCAGAAGGAGAGGCTGGTTTTTCGCTATTTGTGGCCGACCGAGGGAACCAGGCAAAGCGGACACATTACGGCGCAAGAGCCGTTGGCACTTAGGCGAGCTCCAGAAGGAGAGGCTGATTTTTCGCTATTTGTGGCCGACCGAGGGAACCAGGCAAAGCGGACACATTACGGCGCAAGAGCCGTTGGCACTTAGGCGAGCTCCAGAAGGAGAGGCTGGTTTTTCGCTATTTGTGGCCGACCGAGGGAACCAGGCAAAGCGGACACATTACGGCGCAAGAGCCGTTGGCACTTAGGCGAGCTCCAGAAGGAGAGGCTGATTTTTCGCTATTTGTGGCCGACCGAGGGAACCAGGCAAAGCGGACACTTTACGGCGCAAGAGCCGTTGGCACTTAGAAATTTTTTGACAAAGTTGGCGCGAGCTCCAGAAGGAGAGGCTGGTTTTTCGCTATTTGTGGCCGACCGAGGGAACCAGGCAAAGCGGACACATTACGGCGCAAGAGCCGTTGGCACTTAGGCGAGCTCCAGAAGGAGAGGCTGGTTTTTCGCTATTTGTGGCCGACCGAGGGAACCAGGCAAAGCGGACACATTACGGCGCAAGAGCCGTTGGCACTTAGGCGAGCTCCAGAAGGAGAGGCTGATTTTTCGCCGTTTGTGGCCGACCGAGGGAACCAGGCAAAGCGGACACATTACGGCGCAAGAGCCGTTGGCACTTAGGCGAGCTCCAGAAGGAGAGGCTGGTTTTTCGCTATTTGTGGCCGACCGAGGGAACCAGGCAAAGCGGACACATTACGGCGCAAGAGCCGTTGGCACTTAGGCGAGCTCCAGAAGGAGAGGCTGATTTTTCGCCGTTTGTGGCCGACCGAGGGAACCAGGCAAAGCGGACACATTACGGCGCAAGAGCCGTTGGCACTTAGGCGAGCTCCAGAAGGAGAGGCTGGTTTTTCGCTATTTGTGGCCGACCGAGGGAACCAGGCAAAGCGGACACATTACGGCGCAAGAGCCGTTGGCACTTAGGCGAGCTCCAGAAGGAGAGGCTGGTTTTTCGCTATTTGTGGCCGACCGAGGGAACCAGGCAAAGCGGACACATTACGGCGCAAGAGCCGTTGGCACTTAGAAAATATTCGCCAAAGTTGGCACGAGCTCCAGAAGGAGAGGCTGATTTTTCGCTATTTGTGGCCGACCGAGGGAACCAGGCAAAGCGGACACATTACGGCGCAAGAGCCGTTGGCACTTAGGCGAGCTCCAGAAGGAGAGGCTGGTTTTTCGCCGTTTGTGGCCGACCGAGGGAACCAGGCAAAGCGGACACATTACGGCGCAAGAGCCGTTGGCACTTAGGCGAGCTCCAGAAGGAGAGGCTGGTTTTTCGCTATTTGTGGCCGACCGAGGGAACCAGGCAAAGCGGACACATTACGGCGCAAGAGCCGTTGGCACTTAGGCGAGCTCCAGAAGGAGAGGCTGATTTTTCGCCGTTTGTGGCCGACCGAGGGAACCAGGCAAAGCGGACACATTACGGCGCAAGAGCCGTTGGCACTTAGGCGAGCTCCAGAAGGAGAGGCTGGTTTTTCGCTATTTGTGGCCGACCGAGGGAACCAGGCAAAGCGGACACATTACGGCGCAAGAGCCGTTGGCACTTAGGCGAGCTCCAGAAGGAGAGGCTGGTTTTTCGCTATTTGTGGCCGACCGAGGGAACCAGGCAAAGCGGACACATTACGGCGCAAGAGCCGTTGGCACTTAGAAAATATTCGCCAAAGTTGGCACGAGCTCCAGAAGGAGAGGCTGATTTTTCGCTATTTGTGGCCGACCGAGGGAACCAGGCAAAGCGGACACATTACGGCGCAAGAGCCGTTGGCACTTAGGCGAGCTCCAGAAGGAGAGGCTGGTTTTTCGCCGTTTGTGGCCGACCGAGGGAACCAGGCAAAGCGGACACATTACGGCGCAAGAGCCGTTGGCACTTAGGCGAGCTCCAGAAGGAGAGGCTGGTTTTTCGCTATTTGTGGCCGACCGAGGGAACCAGGCAAAGCGGACACATTACGGCGCAAGAGCCGTTGGCACTTAGGCGAGCTCCAGAAGGAGAGGCTGGTTTTTCGCTATTTGTGGCCGACCGAGGGAACCAGGCAAAGCGGACACATTACGGCGCAAGAGCCGTTGGCACTTAGGCGAGCTCCAGAAGGAGAGGCTGATTTTTCGCCGTTTGTGGCCGACCGAGGGAACCAGGCAAAGCGGACACATTACGGCGCAAGAGCCGTTGGCACTTAGGCGAGCTCCAGAAGGAGAGGCTGGTTTTTCGCTATTTGTGGCCGACCGAGGGAACCAGGCAAAGCGGACACATTACGGCGCAAGAGCCGTTGGCACTTAGGCGAGCTCCAGAAGGAGAGGCTGGTTTTTCGCTATTTGTGGCCGACCGAGGGAACCAGGCAAAGCGGACACATTACGGCGCAAGAGCCGTTGGCACTTAGGCGAGCTCCAGAAGGAGAGGCTGATTTTTCGCCGTTCGTGGCCGACCGAGGGAACCAGGCAAAGCGGACACATTACGGCGCAAGAGCCGTTGGCACTTAGAAAATATTCGCCAAAGTTGGCACGAGCTCCAGAATGAGAGGCTGATTTTTCGCCGTTTGTGGCCGACCGAGGGAACCAGGCAAAGCGGACACATTACGGCGCAAGAGCCGTTGGCACTTAGGCGAGCTCCAGAAGGAGAGGCTGATTTTTTCGCTATTTGTGGCCGACCGAGGGAACCAGGCAAAGCGGACACATTACGGCGCAAGAGCCGTTGGCACTTAGAAAATATTCGCCAAAGTTGGCACGAGCTCCAGAATGAGAGGCTGATTTTTCGCCGTTTGTGGCCGACCGAGGGAACCAGGCAAAGCGGACACATTACGGCGCAAGAGCCGTTGGCACTTAGGCGAGCTCCAGAAGGAGAGGCTGATTTTTTCGCTATTTGTGGCCGACCGAGGGAACCAGGCAAAGCGGACACATTACGGCGCAAGAGCCGTTGGCACTTAGAAAATATTCGCCAAAGTTGGCACGAGCTCCAGAATGAGAGGCTGATTTTTCGCCGTTTGTGGCCGACCGAGGGAACCAGACAAAGCGGACACATTACGGCGCAAGAGCCGTTGGCACTTAGGCGAGCTCCAGAAGGAGAGGCTGATTTTTTCGCTATTTGTGGCCGACCGAGGGAACCAGGCAAAGCGGACACATTACGGCGCAAGAGCCGTTGGCACTTAGAAAATATTCGCCAAAGTTGGCACGAGCTCCAGAATGAGAGGCTGATTTTTCGCCGTTTGTGGCCGACCGAGGGAACCAGACAAAGCGGACACATTACGGCGCAAGAGCCGTTGGCACTTAGGCGAGCTCCAGAAGGAGAGGCTGATTTTTCGCTATTTGTGGCCGACCGAGGGAACCAGGCAAAGCGGACACTTTACGGCGCAAGAGCCGTTGGCACTTAGAAAATATTCGCCAAAGTTGGCACGAGCTCCAGAAGGAGAGGCTGATTTTTCGCCGTTTGTGGCCGACCGAGGGAACCAGACAAAGCGGACACATTACGGCGCAAGAGCCGTTGGCACTTAGGCGAGCTCCAGAAGGAGAGGCTGATTTTTCGCTATTTGTGGCCGACCGAGGGAACCAGGCAAAGCGGACACTTTACGGCGCAAGAGCCGTTGGCACTTAGAAAATATTCGCCAAAGTTGGCACGAGCTCCAGAATGAGAGGCTGATTTTTCGCCGTTTGTGGCCGACCGAGGGAACCAGACAAAGCGGACACATTACGGCGCAAGAGCCGTTGGCACTTAGGCGAGCTCCAGAAGGAGAGGCTGATTTTTCGCTATTTGTGGCCGACCGAGGGAACCAGGCAAAGCGGACACTTTACGGCGCAAGAGCCGTTGGCACTTAGAAAATATTCTGAAATTCTCACCGACCTCCGTGGTGGAGAGGCCGAATTTTCGACATTCGTGGCCGACCGGGGAACCGTCGCCACTCGGACAACTTGTGCGGCAGCCCTCGGTGATTTTAGGACCGCTTTTTCACCCTCGCTGTCCGACCGGAGAACCGTCGTAGCTCGGACAGTTCGTGTGCCAGCATCCGCTGGCACTTAGAAAATTTTAAAAAAGAAAAAAATAGTCTTCTGCATATACGTTCTGACTATATTTTGCGATTAGGGGGTAAAGGTAATGAGTACAGTGACTAGGGGGACCAACTCATCGTACTCTGGCGCACCAACACGCCAAGGTTGGTACTGCACTTAGGCTGATTTTTGCGCTATTCGCGGCCGACCGGGGAACCAGCGCGGAGCGGACACATTACGGCGAATGAGCCGTTGGCACTTAGAAAATTTTTGAGCTTTTTTCGAACTTCCGTGAGGCTGATTTTGCGCTATTCGCGGCCGACCGGGGAACCAGCGCGGAGCGGACACATTACGGCGAATGAGCCGTTGGCACTTAGAAAATTTTTGAGCTTTTTTCGAACTTCCGTGAGGCTGATTTTGCGCTATTCGCGGCCGACCGGGGAACCAGCGCGGAGCGGACACATTACGGCGAATGAGCCGTTGGCACTTAGAAAATTTTTGAGCTTTTTTCGGACTTCCGTGTGGAGCTTTGGGGCCGTTCCGCCTAACTTTTTATGCCCGATTAGGCTTCCAGGGAGGCGGCTAAGCATTATTGACCAATCATGGAGCTTTTTTGGGACTTCCGTGTGGAGCTTTGGGGCCGTTCCGCCTAGCTTTTTATGCCCGATTAGGCTTCCAGGGAGGCGGCTAAGCATTATTGACCAATCATGGAGCTTTTTTGGGACTTCCGTGTGGAGCTTTGGGGCCGTTCCGCCTAACTTTTTATGCCCGATTAGGCTTCCAGGGAGGCGGCTAAGCATTATTGACCAATCATGGAGCTTTTTTGGGACTTCCGTGTGGAGCTTTGGGGCCGTTCCGCCTAGCTTTTTATGCCCGATTAGGCTTCCAGGGAGGCGGCTAAGCATTATTGACCAATCATGGAGCTTTTTTGGGACTTCCGTGTGGAGCTTTGGGGCCGTTCCGCCTAACTTTTTATGCCCGATTAGGCTTCCAGGGAGGCGGCTAAGCATTATTGACCAATCATGGAGCTTTTTTGGGACTTCCGTGTGGAGCTTTGGGGCCGTTCCGCCTAGCTTTTTATGCCCGATTAGGCTTCCAGGGAGGCGGCTAAGCATTATTGACCAATCATGGAGCTTTTTTGGGACTTCCGTGTGGAGCTTTGGGGCCGTTCCGCCTAGCTTTTTATGCCCGATTAGGCTTCCAGGGAGGCGGCTAAGCATTATTGACCAATCATGGAGCTTTTTTGGGACTTCCGTGTGGAGCTTTGGGGCCGTTCCGCCTAGCTTTTTATGCCCGATTAGGCTTCCAGGGAGGCGGCTAAGCATTATTGACCAATCATGGAGCTTTTTTGGGACTTCCGTGTGGAGCTTTGGGGCCGTTCCGCCTAGCTTTTTATGCCCGATTAGGCTTCCAGGGAGGCGGCTAAGCATTATTGACCAATCATGGAGCTTTTTTGGGACTTCCGTGTGGAGCTTTGGGGCCGTTCCGCCTAGCTTTTTATGCCCGATTAGGCTTCCAGGGAGGCGGCTAAGCATTATTGACCAATCATGGAGCTTTTTTGGGACTTCCAGCCGGTGCTTTGGGGGCCTTCCCCCTCACTTTCTACGCCCGATTGGGCTTCCAGGGACGCGGCTAAGCATTTTTAACAGAAATGGAGCTTTTTGCGGAGCTCCAGCCGGTGCCACCGGCAGGCCGTGCACGCGGACGAGATGACCGAAAGAAGCTCCAGGAGAGCGGATGGACGCTTTTTAAGCACCGAGGCGGAGATCGCGGAGCTTTAATAGACTTCCAGCGGGCCCAAAGCGGCCAGGCAGACGGCGCAGCGCGACCTGGTACCTCGCACGGGACGCATCGCCCCCCCCGCGCACAGTTCCAGGGGGCCGGGATGACGTTTCAAAGCTGCCGCTGCAGCTGCGGCGGGGAGTGGCCTCCCTCCGGTGGACACGACGAGTAAATGACACCGGCCGCTGACGCAAACCCACGCCGGACAGGAGAGCTCAAAAGCCGGGTAACATTTCAAGGAAGACCCCCCCTGCGCAGACCTCCACTAGGCCGGGATGACTGTTCAGCTGTGGCGGGGAGTGGCCTCCCTCCGGTCGGCACGACGAGTAAATGACACCGGCCGCTGACGCAAACCCACGCCGGACAGGAGAGCTCAAAAGCCGGGTAACATTTCAAGGAAGACCCCCCCTGCGCAGACCTCCACTAGGCCGGGATGACTGTTCAGCTGTGGCGGGGAGTGGCCTCCCTCCGGTCGGCACGACGAGTAAATGACACCGGCCGCTGACGCAAACCCACGCCGGACAGGAGAGCTCAAAAGCCGGGTAACATTTCAAGGAAGACCCCCCCTGCGCAGACCTCCACTAGGCCGGGATGACTGTTCAGCTGTGGCGGGGAGTGGCCTCCCTCCGGTCGGCACGACGAGTAAATGACACCGGCCGCTGACGCAAACCCACGCCGGACAGGAGAGCTCAAAAGCCGGGTAACATTTCAAGGAAGACCCCCCCTGCGCAGACCTCCACTAGGCCGGGATGACTGTTCAGCTGTGGCGGGGAGTGGCCTCCCTCCGGTCGGCACGACGAGTAAATGACACCGGCCGCTGACGCAAACCCACGCCGGACAGGAGAGCTCAAAAGCCGGGTAACATTTCAAGGAAGACCCCCCCTGCGCAGACCTCCACTAGGCCGGGATGACTGTTCAGCTGTGGCGGGGAGTGGCCTCCCTCCGGTCGGCACGACGAGTAAATGACACCGGCCGCTGACGCAAACCCACGCCGGACAGGAGAGCTCAAAAGCCGGGTAACATTTCAAGGAAGACCCCCCCTGCGCAGACCTCCACTAGGCCGGGATGACTGTTCAGCTGTGGCGGGGAGTGGCCTCCCTCCGGTCGGCACGACGAGTAAATGACACCGGCCGCTGACGCAAACCCACGCCGGACAGGAGAGCTCAAAAGCCGGGTAACATTTCAAGGAAGACCCCCCCTGCGCAGACCTCCACTAGGCCGGGATGACTGTTCAGCTGTGGCGGGGAGTGGCCTCCCTCCGGTCGGCACGACGAGTAAATGACACCGGCCGCTGACGCAAACCCACGCCGGACAGGAGAGCTCAAAAGCCGGGTAACATTTCAAGGAAGACCCCCCCTGCGCAGACCTCCACTAGGCCGGGATGACTGTTCAGCTGTGGCGGGGAGTGGCCTCCCTCCGGTCGGCACGACGAGTAAATGACACCGGCCGCTGACGCAAACCCACGCCGGACAGGAGAGCTCAAAAGCCGGGTAACATTTCAAGGAAGACCCCCCCTGCGCAGACCTCCACTAGGCCGGGATGACTGTTCAGCTGTGGCGGGGAGTGGCCTCCCTCCGGTCGGCACGACGAGTAAATGACACCGGCCGCTGACGCAAACCCACGCCGGACAGGAGAGCTCAAAAGCCGGGTAACATTTCAAGGAAGACCCCCCCTGCGCAGACCTCCACTAGGCCGGGATGACTGTTCAGCTGCGGCGGGGAGTGGCCTCCCTCCGGTCGGCACGACGAGTAAAGCTATTTAGGAAAATCTGAGATAAATATCACTTGCATAATAATTTGGAACACGGTCCCGTGTTCCAAATTATTATGCAAAATGTATTTAGACACCAGCAATCGCACTTAGATTTGTTTCTTTTTTCTTTCTTTTAGCTTCCATAATGTTACCGGGCGCTGACGCAAACCCACGCCCGGCAGGAGAGCTCAAAAGCCGGGTAACATTTCAAGGAAGACCCCCCCTGCGCAGACCTCCACTAGGCCGGGATGACTGTTCAGCTGTGGCGGGGAGTGGCCTCCCTCCGGTCGGCACGACGAGTAAATGACACCGGCCGCTGACGCAAACCCACGCCGGACAGGAGAGCTCAAAAGCCGGGTAACATTTCAAGGAAGACCCCCCCTGCGCAGACCTCCACTAGGCCGGGATGACTGTTCAGCTGTGGCGGGGAGTGGCCTCCCTCCGGTCGGCACGACGAGTAAATGACACCGGCCGCTGACGCAAACCCACGCCGGACAGGAGAGCTCAAAAGCCGGGTAACATTTCAAGGAAGACCCCCCCTGCGCAGACCTCCACTAGGCCGGGATGACTGTTCAGCTGTGGCGGGGAGTGGCCTCCCTCCGGTCGGCACGACGAGTAAATGACACCGGCCGCTGACGCAAACCCACGCCGGACAGGAGAGCTCAAAAGCCGGGTAACATTTCAAGGAAGACCCCCCCTGCGCAGACCTCCACTAGGCCGGGATGACTGTTCAGCTGTGGCGGGGAGTGGCCTCCCTCTGGTCGGCACGACGAGTAAATGACACCGGCCGCTGACGCAAACCCACGCCGGACAGGAGAGCTCAAAAGCCGGGTAACATTTCAAGGAAGACCCCCCCTGCGCAGACCTCCACTAGGCCGGGATGACTGTTCAGCTGTGGCGGGGAGTGGCCTCCCTCCGGTCGGCACGACGAGTAAATGACACCGGCCGCTGACGCAAACCCACGCCGGACAGGAGAGCTCAAAAGCCGGGTAACATTTCAAGGAAGACCCCCCCTGCGCAGACCTCCACTAGGCCGGGATGACTGTTCAGCTGTGGCGGGGAGTGGCCTCCCTCCGGTGGACACGACGAGTAAATGACACCGGCCGCTGACGCAAACCCACGCCGGACAGGAGAGCTCAAAAGCCGGGTAACATTTCAAGGAAGACCCCCCCTGCGCAGACCTCCACTAGGCCGGGATGACTGTTCAGCTGTGGCGGGGAGTGGCCTCCCTCCGGTCGGCACGACGAGTAAATGACACCGGCCGCTGACGCAAACCCACGCCGGACAGGAGAGCTCAAAAGCCGGGTAACATTTCAAGGAAGACCCCCCCTGCGCAGACCTCCACTAGGCCGGGATGACTGTTCAGCTGTGGCGGGGAGTGGCCTCCCTCCGGTCGGCACGACGAGTAAATGACACCGGCCGCTGACGCAAACCCACGCCGGACAGGAGAGCTCAAAAGCCGGGTAACATTTCAAGGAAGACCCCCCCTGCGCAGACCTCCACTAGGCCGGGATGACTGTTCAGCTGTGGCGGGGAGTGGCCTCCCTCCGGTCGGCACGACGAGTAAATGACACCGGCCGCTGACGCAAACCCACGCCGGACAGGAGAGCTCAAAAGCCGGGTAACATTTCAAGGAAGACCCCCCCTGCGCAGACCTCCACTAGGCCGGGATGACTGTTCAGCTGTGGCGGGGAGTGGCCTCCCTCCGGTCGGCACGACGAGTAAATGACACCGGCCGCTGACGCAAACCCACGCCGGACAGGAGAGCTCAAAAGCCGGGTAACATTTCAAGGAAGACCCCCCCTGCGCAGACCTCCACTAGGCCGGGATGACTGTTCAGCTGTGGCGGGGAGTGGCCTCCCTCCGGTCGGCACGACGAGTAAATGACACCGGCCGCTGACGCAAACCCACGCCGGACAGGAGAGCTCAAAAGCCGGGTAACATTTCAAGGAAGACCCCCCCTGCGCAGACCTCCACTAGGCCGGGATGACTGTTCAGCTGTGGCGGGGAGTGGCCTCCCTCCGGTCGGCACGACGAGTAAATGACACCGGCCGCTGACGCAAACCCACGCCGGACAGGAGAGCTCAAAAGCCGGGTAACATTTCAAGGAAGACCCCCCCTGCGCAGACCTCCACTAGGCCGGGATGACTGTTCAGCTGTGGCGGGGAGTGGCCTCCCTCCGGTCGGCACGACGAGTAAATGACACCGGCCGCTGACGCAAACCCACGCCGGACAGGAGAGCTCAAAAGCCGGGTAACATTTCAAGGAAGACCCCCCCTGCGCAGACCTCCACTAGGCCGGGATGACTGTTCAGCTGTGGCGGGGAGTGGCCTCCCTCCGGTCGGCACGACGAGTAAATGACACCGGCCGCTGACGCAAACCCACGCCGGACAGGAGAGCTCAAAAGCCGGGTAACATTTCAAGGAAGACCCCCCCTGCGCAGACCTCCACTAGGCCGGGATGACTGTTCAGCTGTGGCGGGGAGTGGCCTCCCTCCGGTCGGCACGACGAGTAAATGACACCGGCCGCTGACGCAAACCCACGCCGGACAGGAGAGCTCAAAAGCCGGGTAACATTTCAAGGAAGACCCCCCCTGCGCAGACCTCCACTAGGCCGGGATGACTGTTCAGCTGCGGCGGGGAGTGGCCTCCCTCCGGTCGGCACGACGAGTAAAGCTATTTAGGAAAATCTGAGATAAATATCACTTGCATAATAATTTGGAACACGGTCCCGTGTTCCAAATTATTATGCAAAATGTATTTAGACACCAGCAATCGCACTTAGATTTGTTTCTTTTTTCTTTCTTTTAGCTTCCATAATGTTACCGGGCGCTGACGCAAACCCACGCCCGGCAGGAGAGCTCAAAAGCCGGGTAACATTTCAAGGAAGACCCCCCCTGCGCAGACCTCCACTAGGCCGGGATGACTGTTCAGCTGTGGCGGGGAGTGGCCTCCCTCCGGTCGGCACGACGAGTAAATGACACCGGCCGCTGACGCAAACCCACGCCGGACAGGAGAGCTCAAAAGCCGGGTAACATTTCAAGGAAGACCCCCCCTGCGCAGACCTCCACTAGGCCGGGATGACTGTTCAGCTGTGGCGGGGAGTGGCCTCCCTCCGGTCGGCACGACGAGTAAATGACACCGGCCGCTGACGCAAACCCACGCCGGACAGGAGAGCTCAAAAGCCGGGTAACATTTCAAGGAAGACCCCCCCTGCGCAGACCTCCACTAGGCCGGGATGACTGTTCAGCTGTGGCGGGGAGTGGCCTCCCTCCGGTCGGCACGACGAGTAAATGACACCGGCCGCTGACGCAAACCCACGCCGGACAGGAGAGCTCAAAAGCCGGGTAACATTTCAAGGAAGACCCCCCCTGCGCAGACCTCCACTAGGCCGGGATGACTGTTCAGCTGTGGCGGGGAGTGGCCTCCCTCTGGTCGGCACGACGAGTAAATGACACCGGCCGCTGACGCAAACCCACGCCGGACAGGAGAGCTCAAAAGCCGGGTAACATTTCAAGGAAGACCCCCCCTGCGCAGACCTCCACTAGGCCGGGATGACTGTTCAGCTGTGGCGGGGAGTGGCCTCCCTCCGGTCGGCACGACGAGTAAATGACACCGGCCGCTGACGCAAACCCACGCCGGACAGGAGAGCTCAAAAGCCGGGTAACATTTCAAGGAAGACCCCCCCTGCGCAGACCTCCACTAGGCCGGGATGACTGTTCAGCTGTGGCGGGGAGTGGCCTCCCTCCGGTGGACACGACGAGTAAATGACACCGGCCGCTGACGCAAACCCACGCCGGACAGGAGAGCTCAAAAGCCGGGTAACATTTCAAGGAAGACCCCCCCTGCGCAGACCTCCACTAGGCCGGGATGACTGTTCAGCTGCGGCGGGGAGTGGCCTCCCTCCGGTCGGCACGACGAGTAAATGACACCGGCCGCTGACGCAAACCCACGCCGGACAGGAGAGCTCAAAAGCCGGGTAACATTTCAAGGAAGACCCCCCCTGCGCAGACCTCCACTAGGCCGGGATGACTGTTCAGCTGTGGCGGGGAGTGGCCTCCCTCCGGTCGGCACGACGAGTAAATGACACCGGCCGCTGACGCAAACCCACGCCGGACAGGAGAGCTCAAAAGCCGGGTAACATTTCAAGGAAGACCCCCCCTGCGCAGACCTCCACTAGGCCGGGATGACTGTTCAGCTGTGGCGGGGAGTGGCCTCCCTCCGGTCGGCACGACGAGTAAATGACACCGGCCGCTGACGCAAACCCACGCCGGACAGGAGAGCTCAAAAGCCGGGTAACATTTCAAGGAAGACCCCCCCTGCGCAGACCTCCACTAGGCCGGGATGACTGTTCAGCTGCGGCGGGGAGTGGCCTCCCTCCGGTGGACACGACGAGTAAATGACACCGGCCGCTGACGCAAACCCACGCCGGACAGGAGAGCTCAAAAGCCGGGTAACATTTCAAGGAAGACCCCCCCTGCGCAGACCTCCACTAGGCCGGGATGACTGTTCAGCTGTGGCGGGGAGTGGCCTCCCTCCGGTCGGCACGACGAGTAAATGACACCGGCCGCTGACGCAAACCCACGCCGGACAGGAGAGCTCAAAAGCCGGGTAACATTTCAAGGAAGACCCCCCCTGCGCAGACCTCCACTAGGCCGGGATGACTGTTCAGCTGCGGCGGGGAGTGGCCTCCCTCCGGTCGGCACGACGAGTAAAGCTATTTAGGAAAATCTGAGATAAATATCACTTGCATAATAATTTGGAACACGGTCCCGTGTTCCAAATTATTATGCAAAATGTATTTAGACACCAGCAATCGCACTTAGATTTGTTTCTTTTTTCTTTCTTTTAGCTTCCATAATGTTACCGGGCGCTGACGCAAACCCACGCCCGGCAGGAGAGCTCAAAAGCCGGGTAACATTTCAAGGAAGACCCCCCCTGCGCAGACCTCCACTAGGCCGGGATGACTGTTCAGCTGCGGCGGGGAGTGGCCTCCCTCCGGTCGGCACGACGAGTAAAGCTATTTAGGAAAATCTGAGATAAATATCACTTGCATAATAATTTGGAACACGGTCCCGTGTTCCAAATTATTATGCAAAATGTATTTAGACACCAGCAATCGCACTTAGATTTGTTTCTTTTTTCTTTCTTTTAGCTTCCATAATGTTACCGGGCGCTGACGCAAACCCACGCCCGGCAGGAGAGCTCAAAAGCCGGGTAACATTTCAAGGAAGCTATTTAGGAAAATCTGAGATAAATATCCTTTGCATAATAATTTGGAACACGGTCCCGTGTTCCAAATTATTATGCAAAATGTATTTAAGTGTCATAAAGATTACATTTTTTGTTTTTCAAGTACTGAAATCACCCTCAGTCATGGTACAGTCCATGGTAGTCTGCCAGGTGAGCGCAATTGTAGTAATTAACAAGTCTATTTAAGTTCCGCGTTTTTAAGCGTTCGGCCATTTCGTTCAACCATGGGGAGGAAAAAGGATCTCTCTGCTGTCGAGAAGCGTGAAATCGTTCGATGCCTTGGACAAGGTATGCAGACATTCGATATTGCACGAAAGCTTAAGCGCGACCATCGAACTTTGAAGAAATTCGTCGCTGATTCGGAGCAAACGCGCGTTCGTGCAGACAAAGGCACGACAAGGAAGGTTTCTGCAAGACAAACAAATCGAATCAAGAGGGCGGCTGCAAGCATGCCACTAAAGACGAGCAAACAAATATTCGACGCTGCTGGTGCCAGTGAAGTCCCACGAACGACGAGGTGCAGGATCCTCCAGAGGCTTGCAGTTGTGCGGAAACCCTCCATTCGGCCACCCCTGAACAACGCGAACAAGCAGAAACGGCTGCAGTGGGCCCAGACTTACATGAAGACAAATTTTCAGACAGTCCTGTTCACCGACGAGTGCCGTGCCACCTTGGATGGGCCAGGTAGGGTTTTTTAAGTTTTTCCTTGCACTTTTGAGAGCTCAGGGGATGCTTTGAGAATAATTGTCAATTTCTGTCTATGTGAAGCCCTTTGAGACTGCTTGTGATTTAGGGCTATACAAATAAACTTGATTTGACTTGACTTTACAGATGGATGGAGTCGTGGATGGTTGGTGGACGGCCACGATAGCCCAACAAGGCTGCGGCGTCAGCAGGGAGGTGGCGGAGTGATGTTTTGGGCCGGAATCATGGGGAGAGAGCTGCTTGGCCCCTTTAGGGTCCCTGAAGGCGTCAAAATTACGTCTGTTAACTACGTGGAATTTCTGACTCAACACTTCTGTCCATGGTACAACAGGAAGAACCGTGCTTTCCGTCAAAAGATCATCTTCATGCATGACAATGCACCGTCTCATGCTGCAAGAAATACGTCAACGTCTTTGGCATCTATGGGAATAAAGGGAGAGAAACTGATGGTGTGGCCCCCATGCTCCCCTGACCTCAATCCTATTGAAAACTTGTGGAGCATCGTCAAGCAGAAAATCTACGAAGGTGGGAGGCAGTTCAATTCCAAAGAGCAGCTCTGGCAGGCTATTCTTAGATCCTGCCAAGAAATTCAACCAGAAACTGTACAAAAACTCACAAGTTCAGTGGATGGAAGAATCGTGAAGCTGCTGTTGAACAAAGGGTCCTATGTTAAAATGTAACTTTGTTTTTTATTGAAATAAAGGGTCCTATGTTAAAATGTAACTTGTTTGTCTTTTCTTTGAAATAGCTTTTGATTTCAGTAAATATGACCTCCTAATGCTGTAAATTCTTAAGATGGGCATTTCAGTTCATAAAAACCTATAAAATGTTATAAAACTCTGTTGTGCGTAATAATGTGGAACAGTGCATTTTAAGTTTTTTATTTTTTAAAAATTCTGTGATCATTCGGAGGTTTGTTCAATAAAATTAGAATTCATCAAAATAATGGTTGATGACTTGAAAATTATGCTGACTCATTTTGCATCGACTATTTAGGAAAATCTGAGATAAATGTCACTTGCATAATAATTTGGAACACGGTGTAAGTGCGATTGCTGGTGTATTTACTCGTCGTGTCCACCGGAGGACGGCAAATCCCCGCCGCAGCTGCAGCGGCAGCGCTTAAATGTCTTCCCGGCCGCCTGGAACTCTGCACGGGGCGTGTTTCGTCCCGCGCAGCGGTACCAGATCGCGCTGCGCCGTCAGCCGAGCCGCGCGCGGTCCGCTGGAAGTCTACACTGTGTTCCAAATTATTATGCAAATTGTATTTATGTGTCATAAAGATTACATTTTTTGTTTTTCAATTAAACTCATGGATGGTATTACGTGTCAGGGCTCTTTGGATCACTGAGATCAATCTCAGACACCGGGGATCATTACCGGCCAGTTGAGCCCAAATTAAGGAAAAACTACTTAAGAATGGTGTTCCACATTATTAAGCAGATAATTTGAAGTTCGCTTTGAGCAGTGGCGGACGCCAACCCACGACCGGTGGGAGAGCTCGGAGGGCGGATGGGCTTTCAAGGAAGCCCCCCAGGCCGGTCCCACTCGCACTTAGAATTTTTTTTTTTTTTGGCTTCCATAATGTACCGGGCGCGGACGCGAAACCCACGCCGGGCAGGAGAGCTCGAAAGGCGGCTAAGCATTCAAGGAAGCACCGTCTGGAGCTTCAGAGCCGTTCCGCCTGACTTTTAACGTAGAGTACCGGGCGCAAACCACTAACTCAAGCCCGGCATGGCAGCTCGAAAGGCGGCTAAGCATTCAAGGAAGCACCGTCTGGAGCTTCAGAGCCGTTCCGCCTGACTTTTAACGTAGAGTACCGGGCGCAAACCACTAACTCAAGCCCGGCATGGCAGCTCGAAAGGCGGCTAAGCATTCAAGGAAGCACCGTCTGGAGCTTCAGAGCCGTTCCGCCTGACTTTTAACGTAGAGTACCGGGCGCAAACCACTAACTCAAGCCCGGCATGGCAGCTCGAAAGGCGGCTAAGCATTCAAGGAAGCACCGTCTGGAGCTTCAGAGCCGTTCCGCCTGACTTTTAACGTAGAGTACCGGGCGCAAACCACTAACTCAAGCCCGGCATGGCAGCTCGAAAGGCGGCTAAGCATTCAAGGAAGCACCGTCTGGAGCTTCAGAGCCGTTCCGCCTGACTTTTAACGTAGAGTACCGGGCGCAAACCACTAACTCAAGCCCGGCATGGCAGCTCGAAAGGCGGCTAAGCATTCAAGGAAGCACCGTCTGGAGCTTCAGAGCCGTTCCGCCTGACTTTTAACGTAGAGTACCGGGCGCAAACCACTAACTCAAGCCCGGCATGGCAGCTCGAAAGGCGGCTAAGCATTCAAGGAAGCACCGTCTGGAGCTTCAGAGCCGTTCCGCCTGACTTTTAACGTAGAGTACCGGGCGCAAACCACTAACTCAAGCCCGGCATGGCAGCTCGAAAGGCGGCTAAGCATTCAAGGAAGCACCGTCTGGAGCTTCAGAGCCGTTCCGCCTGACTTTTAACGTAGAGTACCGGGCGCAAACCACTAACTCAAGCCCGGCATGGCAGCTCGAAAGGCGGCTAAGCATTCAAGGAAGCACCGTCTGGAGCTTCAGAGCCGTTCCGCCTGACTTTTAACGTAGAGTACCGGGCGCAAACCACTAACTCAAGCCCGGCATGGCAGCTCGAAAGGCGGCTAAGCATTCAAGGAAGCACCGTCTGGAGCTTCAGAGCCGTTCCGCCTGACTTTTAACGTAGAGTACCGGGCGCAAACCACTAACTCAAGCCCGGCATGGCAGCTCGAAAGGCGGCTAAGCATTCAAGGAAGCACCGTCTGGAGCTTCAGAGCCGTTCCGCCTGACTTTTAACGTAGAGTACCGGGCGCAAACCACTAACTCAAGCCCGGCATGGCAGCTCGAAAGGCGGCTAAGCATTCAAGGAAGCACCGTCTGGAGCTTCAGAGCCGTTCCGCCTGACTTTTAACGTAGAGTACCGGGCGCAAACCACTAACTCAAGCCCGGCATGGCAGCTCGAAAGGCGGCTAAGCATTCAAGGAAGCACCGTCTGGAGCTTCAGAGCCGTTCCGCCTGACTTTTAACGTAGAGTACCGGGCGCAAACCACTAACTCAAGCCCGGCATGGCAGCTCGAAAGGCGGCTAAGCATTCAAGGAAGCACCGTCTGGAGCTTCAGAGCCGTTCCGCCTGACTTTTAACGTAGAGTACCGGGCGCAAACCACTAACTCAAGCCCGGCATGGCAGCTCGAAAGGCGGCTAAGCATTCAAGGAAGCACCGTCTGGAGCTTCAGAGCCGTTCCGCCTGACTTTTAACGTAGAGTACCGGGCGCAAACCACTAACTCAAGCCCGGCATGGCAGCTCGAAAGGCGGCTAAGCATTCAAGGAAGCACCGTCTGGAGCTTCAGAGCCGTTCCGCCTGACTTTTAACGTAGAGTACCGGGCGCAAACCACTAACTCAAGCCCGGCATGGCAGCTCGAAAGGCGGCTAAGCATTCAAGGAAGCACCGTCTGGAGCTTCAGAGCCGTTCCGCCTGACTTTTAACGTAGAGTACCGGGCGCAAACCACTAACTCAAGCCCGGCATGGCAGCTCGAAAGGCGGCTAAGCATTCAAGGAAGCACCGTCTGGAGCTTCAGAGCCGTTCCGCCTGACTTTTAACGTAGAGTACCGGGCGCAAACCACTAACTCAAGCCCGGCATGGCAGCTCGAAAGGCGGCTAAGCATTCAAGGAAGCACCGTCTGGAGCTTCAGAGCCGTTCCGCCTGACTTTTAACGTAGAGTACCGGGCGCAAACCACTAACTCAAGCCCGGCATGGCAGCTCGAAAGGCGGCTAAGCATTCAAGGAAGCACCGTCTGGAGCTTCAGAGCCGTTCCGCCTGACTTTTAACGTAGAGTACCGGGCGCAAACCACTAACTCAAGCCCGGCATGGCAGCTCGAAAGGCGGCTAAGCATTCAAGGAAGCACCGTCTGGAGCTTCAGAGCCGTTCCGCCTGACTTTTAACGTAGAGTACCGGGCGCAAACCACTAACTCAAGCCCGGCATGGCAGCTCGAAAGGCGGCTAAGCATTCAAGGAAGCACCGTCTGGAGCTTCAGAGCCGTTCCGCCTGACTTTTAACGTAGAGTACCGGGCGCAAACCACTAACTCAAGCCCGGCATGGCAGCTCGAAAGGCGGCTAAGCATTCAAGGAAGCACCGTCTGGAGCTTCAGAGCCGTTCCGCCTGACTTTTAACGTAGAGTACCGGGCGCAAACCACTAACTCAAGCCCGGCATGGCAGCTCGAAAGGCGGCTAAGCATTCAAGGAAGCACCGTCTGGAGCTTCAGAGCCGTTCCGCCTGACTTTTAACGTAGAGTACCGGGCGCAAACCACTAACTCAAGCCCGGCATGGCAGCTCGAAAGGCGGCTAAGCATTCAAGGAAGCACCGTCTGGAGCTTCAGAGCCGTTCCGCCTGACTTTTAACGTAGAGTACCGGGCGCAAACCACTAACTCAAGCCCGGCATGGCAGCTCGAAAGGCGGCTAAGCATTCAAGGAAGCGACGCCGGCCGGTCCGCGGGCCAAATAGGGTCCAGTAAAGTACCGGGCGCGGCCACTAACGCCTTGTGGCGGTCGCCTTGTGGCGGTCGGGGGGTGGCGGTCGGGGCTGGCGCTTGGGGCCGGTGGCGGTCGCCTTGTGGCGGTCGCCTTGTGGCGGTCGGGGGGTGGCGGTCGGGGCTGGCGCTTGGGGCCAGTGGCGGTCGCCTTGTGGCGGTCGCCTTGTGGCGGTCGCCTTGTGGCGGTCGCCTTGTGGCGGTCGCCTTGTGGCGGTCGCCTTGTGGCGGTCGGGGGGTGGCGGTCGGGGCTGGCGCTTGGGGCCAGTGGCGGTCGCCTTGTGGCGGTCGCCTTGTGGCGGTCGCCTTGTGGCGGTCGCCTTGTGGCGGTCGCCTTGTGGCGGTCGGGGGGTGGCGGTCGGGGCTGGCGCTTGGGGCCGGTGGCGGTCGCCTTGTGGCGGTCGCCTTGTGGCGGTCGCCTTGTGGCGGTCGCCTTGTGGCGGTCGCCTTGTGGCGGTCGGGGGGTGGCGGTCGGGGCTGGCGCTTGGGGCCGGTGGCGGTCGCCTTGTGGCGGTCGCCTTGTGGCGGTCGCCTTGTGGCGGTCGGGGGGTGGCGGTCGGGGCTGGCGCTTGGGGCTGGCGTCCGCCAATAGTGGTTTAATTTCGGGAGGAAGATTGATTTTCGTCCCAAGCCCGCCGCTGGAGAAAATTTTAGGTACCAGGAGTGGATTTTTTTTGTCCACTCAGGAGGGGGACGTTGGCTGGTTTGGTGTCCGGGGGAAAGTGCTCTTTTCTC
>NW_026872132.1:67500-70000 GCF_033458585.1 Syngnathus typhle
CCGCACCTTCCCTTCAAGCCACCTCAATCTGGTCGCTGAAACCTTACCGACAACTGCCCTGAAGGTGACTCTCGGGAGTAAGAATGTGCAGCACACCAGTATCTTCTGCGAAGGCTTTAACGCCGACGCCGTAATATCTGCAGCTCCATACTCACCTGCTCGTCCGATCACCAAGTTCTTCTCCATTCCTTCCTCCGAGCCACTCAGCAGGACTAGGTCATCCGCAAAGGCCAACGCGGCAATTCGGCGGTCGCCCCAGACCAGGTGACTTCTTTTGCGTTCGAAGCTATGGACGAGAGAATCCATAGCGAGGTTGAAAAACAGTGGGGACATTGGATCGCCTTGCTTAACATCAACCTTCATGGAGATGGGTTCGGAGTAGGCGCCTCCGCAACCCACACTGGTCGAGCAGCCCACATACGAGTGACGGATCACCTCGATTACACGTCCGTCTACGCCCAAGCTTCCCAGCACACACAGGACATGGTCATGAGAAACCGAGTCGAAAGCCTTCGCAAAGCCAATGAACACGACCGCCAGCGGCACGTCAGCCGACCTCGAGCGCCCCATGACCCGATTAATCGAGAATCACGAGGTACCTTCGCAACCACTCGCGCCGGCGACGAAACCACGCTGCCCGGGGGCCAACAGGACAGGCTCGCGCTAGCCTCATCACCATCAACCGCCCAAACAACCCCAGCACGACTGACCCCACAGTCCCAGGCCACCAGCCAGACACTATATCCAGCTCAGTAGGGTCAGTTGATCTGAGTAGCAACCGGGTCTTGCACCCCTTGAAGGCTTGGGGAACGACTCCACGTACCATCCATGTCGTGAACAGCCTCGCCAGTTGCGTACCGTCCGGGTCCCAGTCAAGAAGAGCCTGCTTCCTGATCCCGTCTGGGCCCGACGCAGAGCAATTCCTCATCTTAGCCAAGTTAGATACAACTTCCAGCCCCAGGATCGGGTGGTAGAATGAATCGTTATCCGCGGTCAGTCCCACCCCGAAGCCCTTATTCCATAGAACGGCTCAACCGTTTCACACTTACTCCGAAGTGTCTATCCACCAACTCCAGCGGCAAATCACAGCTACGGGGCGTCAGACCATCCAAGATCCGCCGTGCCAGCCCCTTCCTCATTACAGAATAGCCGCGCTGCTGGTGATAGAACACTCTTCCACGTTGGACGAGCCGCCTCGCCCAACCCGTCTGTCATCGGTCTCGAGGTCTGGACCTCGCGGACTTTGTCGGCCACCCTACCTTACCCCCCAGGGCTTTCATGAGATCCAAAGCAGAGGACTCGATCAGGCTAGGCTCCCGACCTGCTTTCTTGACTAAGGCAGCGGTGGCCCGATGCTCCACACCCCCCGCCAGCAGCTCTTCCAGAACTCTATTCATCACCAGATCTGGAAGCGACGAGGGGCAGGTCCATTTCTGGGGCGCCGCCCTGGCAGCCAGGGCTCGCCAACGCACACCGGACGCACCGCCTGCCGCACGACCGCACAGGGACCCCCATTCCACCTCACCTGCTCTCCAGACTCTCCGTTTCCAACAACACATTTTCCGCTTATGATACCTGTACCTTTCCATAAGCTTCACCATCCGAGACTCCTACCATCACTTGGTCCGGAGGCCTCGGACCCCCTTATGCCGATTTCCAGACGGGCCCTCTCCCGCTTCTTCATTCACGCCGCCTCGGAGAGCAGGCTGCAGCGCTAACACGACCCCCGCCACCCCAACTCTCATACCCGAGGCAACGGAGGTCATTGACACCACTGAGGAGTTCTCAAGAGCTTCGCCAGCCGGGGTCCACCCGCTCCTTCGGCCTGACTGACTGTGGCTCCGATCCTGTGCCTCTGTCTGTACGGACTTCCTAACCAAGGAGTTTTCGCAACCATGGCCCGTAGAAGTGACTACAAGCCGTTTGGGGACCCCGAGCAATGCCTCCGGTGGTTGGTCCCCATGGCCCCCGGAGAGGTTGATCCGCTGGCCGCGCACGTGCCCAACCTCAAGCACGTCCCGGGGAGGTAGCTCGAGCAGCAGCAGCCCCTCACCTAGCTGCGCCTCAGCCCATTTTTGGTAACCCAGAACGGCCTTCCTGGGTGGTCTGTAAGATATTAGACATGTCTACCGCCTCACTACCGTGAGAACACACAGGAGAACAAAGTCCCCCGACACTATAGAGCTATACATCGAGATCCACCCCGAGCAGCCGTTTGCTAGGCCGCGCAGCCCAGCACCAACTCGTAAGCCACCGCAGTCCAACCCACTAAGGAGAGGCCTGCCACATAGTGTCAGACTCACCCCCCGTAAAGCTGGCTAACGGACAACTCGCCATCCAACTGCCCGGAGCTACAAAAGCCCAGAGAGCTATGGAGCTCATCAACGGGGAGGAAAGCGGCCTGCAACAAACTGGCCACTACCCCCCGTACACCACATATTCGCCCCAAAAGGATTTGAGAAACGCATTCGGCAAAGGTCCAAGCGAGCACATAGGCATC
>NW_026872132.1:80000-87554 GCF_033458585.1 Syngnathus typhle
CCGGCTTGTGTTTAAGGAGGCGGCCGGTCCTCCACGAGAAGAATTCTGCCAAACGTTCCACCGGCCTGTGTTTAAGGAGGCGGCCGGTCCTCCCCGTCGTTCCGCCGGCTTGTGTTTAAGGAGGCGGCCGGTCCTCCACTATTCCTTCCTTGGATGGAAAGCATGTAGCACTTTGAAAATTTTCGAGCACTGTGACACTTTGAAAATTTTCGAGAGTTTTTGTACTTAGAAAATTTTTCGCTCTTGCACTTCCAGAGTGCTTTGCGGTAGCTCCTAGGTTCGCTGTCCGAGCATGTGAACACTTTTTGGGGGGGAACACATCGCTAGAGACACCAGCCGCCTGGTTCTCGGGGCCAAAACTTGTGTTCCCCACACTCGTTCTGACTATATTTTGCGATTTGGGGGTAAAGGTAATGAGTACAGTGACTAGGGGGACCAACTCATCGTACTCTGGCGCACCAACAGACCAAAGCTGGTACTGCACTTACCCCTGGTACCCCAACGCCTGGTACCTGACGGGCGAGAGGCTGATTTTTCGCTATTTGCGGCCGACCGAGGGAACCAGACAAAGCGGACACTTTACGGCGCAAGAGCCGTTGGCACTTAGAAATTTTTCGACAAAGTTGGCGCGAGCTCCAGAAGGAGAGGCTGATTTTTCGCTATTTGTGGCCGACCGAGGGAACCAGGCAAAGCGGACACTTTACGGCGCAAGAGCCGTTGGCACTTAGAAATTTTTTGACAAAGTTGGCGCGAGCTCCAGAAGGAGAGGCTGATTTTTCGCTATTTGTGGCCGACCGAGGGAACCAGGCAAAGCGGACACTTTACGGCGCAAGAGCCGTTGGCACTTAGAAAATATTCGCCAAAGTTGGCACGAGCTCCAGAAGGAGAGGCTGATTTTTCGCTATTTGTGGCCGACCGAGGGAACCAGACAAAGCGGACACATTACGGCGCAAGAGCCGTTGGCACTTAGAAAATATTCGCCAAAGTTGGCACGAGCTCCAGAAGGAGAGGCTGATTTTTCGCTATTTGTGGCCGACCGAGGGAACCAGACAAAGCGGACACTTTACGGCGCAAGAGCCGTTGGCACTTGCGCGAGCTCCAGAAGGAGAGGCTGATTTTTCGCTATTTGTGGCCGACCGAGGGAACCAGACAAAGCGGACACATTACGGCGCAAGAGCCGTTGGCACTTAGAAAATATTCGCCAAAGTTGGCACGAGCTCCAGAAGGAGAGGCTGATTTTTCGCTATTTGTGGCCGACCGAGGGAACCAGACAAAGCGGACACTTTACGGCGCAAGAGCCGTTGGCACTTGCGCGAGCTCCAGAAGGAGAGGCTGATTTTTCGCTATTTGTGGCCGACCGAGGGAACCAGACAAAGCGGACACTTTACGGCGCAAGAGCCGTTGGCACTTAGAAAATATTCGCCAAAGTTGGCACGAGCTCCAGAAGGAGAGGCTGATTTTTCGCCGTTTGTGGCCGACCGAGGGAACCAGACAAAGCGGACACTTTACGGCGCAAGAGCCGTTGGCACTTAGGCGAGCTCCAGAAGGAGAGGCTGATTTTTCGCTATTTGTGGCCGACCGAGGGAACCAGGCAAAGCGGACACATTACGGCGCAAGAGCCGTTGGCACTTAGAAAATATTCGCCAAAGTTGGCACGAGCTCCAGAAGGAGAGGCTGATTTTTCGCTATTTGTGGCCGACCGAGGGAACCAGGCAAAGCGGACACTTTACGGCGCAAGAGCCGTTGGCACTTAGAAATTTTTTGACAAAGTTGGCGCGAGCTCCAGAAGGAGAGGCTGGTTTTTCGCTATTTGTGGCCGACCGAGGGAACCAGGCAAAGCGGACACATTACGGCGCAAGAGCCGTTGGCACTTAGGCGAGCTCCAGAAGGAGAGGCTGATTTTTCGCTATTTGTGGCCGACCGAGGGAACCAGGCAAAGCGGACACATTACGGCGCAAGAGCCGTTGGCACTTAGGCGAGCTCCAGAAGGAGAGGCTGGTTTTTCGCTATTTGTGGCCGACCGAGGGAACCAGGCAAAGCGGACACATTACGGCGCAAGAGCCGTTGGCACTTAGGCGAGCTCCAGAAGGAGAGGCTGATTTTTCGCTATTTGTGGCCGACCGAGGGAACCAGGCAAAGCGGACACTTTACGGCGCAAGAGCCGTTGGCACTTAGAAATTTTTTGACAAAGTTGGCGCGAGCTCCAGAAGGAGAGGCTGGTTTTTCGCTATTTGTGGCCGACCGAGGGAACCAGGCAAAGCGGACACATTACGGCGCAAGAGCCGTTGGCACTTAGGCGAGCTCCAGAAGGAGAGGCTGGTTTTTCGCTATTTGTGGCCGACCGAGGGAACCAGGCAAAGCGGACACATTACGGCGCAAGAGCCGTTGGCACTTAGGCGAGCTCCAGAAGGAGAGGCTGATTTTTCGCTATTTGTGGCCGACCGAGGGAACCAGGCAAAGCGGACACATTACGGCGCAAGAGCCGTTGGCACTTAGGCGAGCTCCAGAAGGAGAGGCTGGTTTTTCGCTATTTGTGGCCGACCGAGGGAACCAGGCAAAGCGGACACATTACGGCGCAAGAGCCGTTGGCACTTAGGCGAGCTCCAGAAGGAGAGGCTGATTTTTCGCTATTTGTGGCCGACCGAGGGAACCAGGCAAAGCGGACACTTTACGGCGCAAGAGCCGTTGGCACTTAGAAATTTTTTGACAAAGTTGGCGCGAGCTCCAGAAGGAGAGGCTGGTTTTTCGCTATTTGTGGCCGACCGAGGGAACCAGGCAAAGCGGACACATTACGGCGCAAGAGCCGTTGGCACTTAGGCGAGCTCCAGAAGGAGAGGCTGGTTTTTCGCTATTTGTGGCCGACCGAGGGAACCAGGCAAAGCGGACACATTACGGCGCAAGAGCCGTTGGCACTTAGGCGAGCTCCAGAAGGAGAGGCTGATTTTTCGCCGTTTGTGGCCGACCGAGGGAACCAGGCAAAGCGGACACATTACGGCGCAAGAGCCGTTGGCACTTAGGCGAGCTCCAGAAGGAGAGGCTGGTTTTTCGCTATTTGTGGCCGACCGAGGGAACCAGGCAAAGCGGACACATTACGGCGCAAGAGCCGTTGGCACTTAGGCGAGCTCCAGAAGGAGAGGCTGATTTTTCGCCGTTTGTGGCCGACCGAGGGAACCAGGCAAAGCGGACACATTACGGCGCAAGAGCCGTTGGCACTTAGGCGAGCTCCAGAAGGAGAGGCTGGTTTTTCGCTATTTGTGGCCGACCGAGGGAACCAGGCAAAGCGGACACATTACGGCGCAAGAGCCGTTGGCACTTAGGCGAGCTCCAGAAGGAGAGGCTGGTTTTTCGCTATTTGTGGCCGACCGAGGGAACCAGGCAAAGCGGACACATTACGGCGCAAGAGCCGTTGGCACTTAGAAAATATTCGCCAAAGTTGGCACGAGCTCCAGAAGGAGAGGCTGATTTTTCGCTATTTGTGGCCGACCGAGGGAACCAGGCAAAGCGGACACATTACGGCGCAAGAGCCGTTGGCACTTAGGCGAGCTCCAGAAGGAGAGGCTGGTTTTTCGCCGTTTGTGGCCGACCGAGGGAACCAGGCAAAGCGGACACATTACGGCGCAAGAGCCGTTGGCACTTAGGCGAGCTCCAGAAGGAGAGGCTGGTTTTTCGCTATTTGTGGCCGACCGAGGGAACCAGGCAAAGCGGACACATTACGGCGCAAGAGCCGTTGGCACTTAGGCGAGCTCCAGAAGGAGAGGCTGATTTTTCGCCGTTTGTGGCCGACCGAGGGAACCAGGCAAAGCGGACACATTACGGCGCAAGAGCCGTTGGCACTTAGGCGAGCTCCAGAAGGAGAGGCTGGTTTTTCGCTATTTGTGGCCGACCGAGGGAACCAGGCAAAGCGGACACATTACGGCGCAAGAGCCGTTGGCACTTAGGCGAGCTCCAGAAGGAGAGGCTGGTTTTTCGCTATTTGTGGCCGACCGAGGGAACCAGGCAAAGCGGACACATTACGGCGCAAGAGCCGTTGGCACTTAGAAAATATTCGCCAAAGTTGGCACGAGCTCCAGAAGGAGAGGCTGATTTTTCGCTATTTGTGGCCGACCGAGGGAACCAGGCAAAGCGGACACATTACGGCGCAAGAGCCGTTGGCACTTAGGCGAGCTCCAGAAGGAGAGGCTGGTTTTTCGCCGTTTGTGGCCGACCGAGGGAACCAGGCAAAGCGGACACATTACGGCGCAAGAGCCGTTGGCACTTAGGCGAGCTCCAGAAGGAGAGGCTGGTTTTTCGCTATTTGTGGCCGACCGAGGGAACCAGGCAAAGCGGACACATTACGGCGCAAGAGCCGTTGGCACTTAGGCGAGCTCCAGAAGGAGAGGCTGGTTTTTCGCTATTTGTGGCCGACCGAGGGAACCAGGCAAAGCGGACACATTACGGCGCAAGAGCCGTTGGCACTTAGGCGAGCTCCAGAAGGAGAGGCTGATTTTTCGCCGTTTGTGGCCGACCGAGGGAACCAGGCAAAGCGGACACATTACGGCGCAAGAGCCGTTGGCACTTAGGCGAGCTCCAGAAGGAGAGGCTGGTTTTTCGCTATTTGTGGCCGACCGAGGGAACCAGGCAAAGCGGACACATTACGGCGCAAGAGCCGTTGGCACTTAGGCGAGCTCCAGAAGGAGAGGCTGGTTTTTCGCTATTTGTGGCCGACCGAGGGAACCAGGCAAAGCGGACACATTACGGCGCAAGAGCCGTTGGCACTTAGGCGAGCTCCAGAAGGAGAGGCTGATTTTTCGCCGTTCGTGGCCGACCGAGGGAACCAGGCAAAGCGGACACATTACGGCGCAAGAGCCGTTGGCACTTAGAAAATATTCGCCAAAGTTGGCACGAGCTCCAGAATGAGAGGCTGATTTTTCGCCGTTTGTGGCCGACCGAGGGAACCAGGCAAAGCGGACACATTACGGCGCAAGAGCCGTTGGCACTTAGGCGAGCTCCAGAAGGAGAGGCTGATTTTTTCGCTATTTGTGGCCGACCGAGGGAACCAGGCAAAGCGGACACATTACGGCGCAAGAGCCGTTGGCACTTAGAAAATATTCGCCAAAGTTGGCACGAGCTCCAGAATGAGAGGCTGATTTTTCGCCGTTTGTGGCCGACCGAGGGAACCAGGCAAAGCGGACACATTACGGCGCAAGAGCCGTTGGCACTTAGGCGAGCTCCAGAAGGAGAGGCTGATTTTTTCGCTATTTGTGGCCGACCGAGGGAACCAGGCAAAGCGGACACATTACGGCGCAAGAGCCGTTGGCACTTAGAAAATATTCGCCAAAGTTGGCACGAGCTCCAGAATGAGAGGCTGATTTTTCGCCGTTTGTGGCCGACCGAGGGAACCAGACAAAGCGGACACATTACGGCGCAAGAGCCGTTGGCACTTAGGCGAGCTCCAGAAGGAGAGGCTGATTTTTTCGCTATTTGTGGCCGACCGAGGGAACCAGGCAAAGCGGACACATTACGGCGCAAGAGCCGTTGGCACTTAGAAAATATTCGCCAAAGTTGGCACGAGCTCCAGAATGAGAGGCTGATTTTTCGCCGTTTGTGGCCGACCGAGGGAACCAGACAAAGCGGACACATTACGGCGCAAGAGCCGTTGGCACTTAGGCGAGCTCCAGAAGGAGAGGCTGATTTTTCGCTATTTGTGGCCGACCGAGGGAACCAGGCAAAGCGGACACTTTACGGCGCAAGAGCCGTTGGCACTTAGAAAATATTCGCCAAAGTTGGCACGAGCTCCAGAAGGAGAGGCTGATTTTTCGCCGTTTGTGGCCGACCGAGGGAACCAGACAAAGCGGACACATTACGGCGCAAGAGCCGTTGGCACTTAGGCGAGCTCCAGAAGGAGAGG
Organism: Syngnathus typhle; assembly: GCF_033458585.1. Taxonomy (NCBI): domain Eukaryota; kingdom Metazoa; phylum Chordata; class Actinopteri; order Syngnathiformes; family Syngnathidae; genus Syngnathus; species Syngnathus typhle. The sequence continues at coordinate 85,888 of NW_026872132.1, forward strand.
CTGATTTTTCGCTATTTGTGGCCGACCGAGGGAACCAGGCAAAGCGGACACTTTACGGCGCAAGAGCCGTTGGCACTTAGAAAATATTCGCCAAAGTTGGCACGAGCTCCAGAATGAGAGGCTGATTTTTCGCCGTTTGTGGCCGACCGAGGGAACCAGACAAAGCGGACACATTACGGCGCAAGAGCCGTTGGCACTTAGGCGAGCTCCAGAAGGAGAGGCTGATTTTTCGCTATTTGTGGCCGACCGAGGGAACCAGGCAAAGCGGACACTTTACGGCGCAAGAGCCGTTGGCACTTAGAAAATATTCTGAAATTCTCACCGACCTCCGTGGTGGAGAGGCCGAATTTTCGACATTCGTGGCCGACCGGGGAACCGTCGCCACTCGGACAACTTGTGCGGCAGCCCTCGGTGATTTTAGGACCGCTTTTTCACCCTCGCTGTCCGACCGGAGAACCGTCGTAGCTCGGACAGTTCGTGTGCCAGCATCCGCTGGCACTTAGAAAATTTTAAAAAAGAAAAAAATAGTCTTCTGCATATACGTTCTGACTATATTTTGCGATTAGGGGGTAAAGGTAATGAGTACAGTGACTAGGGGGACCAACTCATCGTACTCTGGCGCACCAACACGCCAAGGTTGGTACTGCACTTAGGCTGATTTTTGCGCTATTCGCGGCCGACCGGGGAACCAGCGCGGAGCGGACACATTACGGCGAATGAGCCGTTGGCACTTAGAAAATTTTTGAGCTTTTTTCGAACTTCCGTGAGGCTGATTTTGCGCTATTCGCGGCCGACCGGGGAACCAGCGCGGAGCGGACACATTACGGCGAATGAGCCGTTGGCACTTAGAAAATTTTTGAGCTTTTTTCGAACTTCCGTGAGGCTGATTTTGCGCTATTCGCGGCCGACCGGGGAACCAGCGCGGAGCGGACACATTACGGCGAATGAGCCGTTGGCACTTAGAAAATTTTTGAGCTTTTTTCGGACTTCCGTGTGGAGCTTTGGGGCCGTTCCGCCTAACTTTTTATGCCCGATTAGGCTTCCAGGGAGGCGGCTAAGCATTATTGACCAATCATGGAGCTTTTTTGGGACTTCCGTGTGGAGCTTTGGGGCCGTTCCGCCTAGCTTTTTATGCCCGATTAGGCTTCCAGGGAGGCGGCTAAGCATTATTGACCAATCATGGAGCTTTTTTGGGACTTCCGTGTGGAGCTTTGGGGCCGTTCCGCCTAACTTTTTATGCCCGATTAGGCTTCCAGGGAGGCGGCTAAGCATTATTGACCAATCATGGAGCTTTTTTGGGACTTCCGTGTGGAGCTTTGGGGCCGTTCCGCCTAGCTTTTTATGCCCGATTAGGCTTCCAGGGAGGCGGCTAAGCATTATTGACCAATCATGGAGCTTTTTTGGGACTTCCGTGTGGAGCTTTGGGGCCGTTCCGCCTAACTTTTTATGCCCGATTAGGCTTCCAGGGAGGCGGCTAAGCATTATTGACCAATCATGGAGCTTTTTTGGGACTTCCGTGTGGAGCTTTGGGGCCGTTCCGCCTAGCTTTTTATGCCCGATTAGGCTTCCAGGGAGGCGGCTAAGCATTATTGACCAATCATGGAGCTTTTTTGGGACTTCCGTGTGGAGCTTTGGGGCCGTTCCGCCTAGCTTTTTATGCCCGATTA
>NW_026872133.1:0-87373 GCF_033458585.1 Syngnathus typhle
CAATAAAATTAAAAATGCTTATAAAACACAAACCAAACGTTGGAGGTGGTCATTTCTTCATGCGCAGTGATAAACTCGGCACTCTAAAGCACCCGAGAGCGTTTTTTTTCCATGCCAACCTAACCAGAGTGACGGGAGCGGCACAATTCAGAAAAAGTGCTCAGCTCGCCGAGAAAATGCGATTTAAGCAATAAAATTAAAAATGCTTATAAAACATAAACCAAACGTTGGAGGTGGTCATTTCTTCATGCGCAGTGATAAACTCGGCACTCTAAAGCACCCGAGAGCGTTTTTTTCCATGCCAACCTAACCAGAGTGACGGGAGCGGCACAATTCAGAAAAAGTGCTCAGCTCGCCGAGAAAATGCGATTTAAGCAATAAAATTAAAAATGCTTTTAAAACATAAACCAAACGTTGGAGGTTGTCATTTCTTCATGCGCAGTGATAAACTCGGCACTCTAAAGCACCCGAGAGCGTTTTTTTCCATGCCAACCTAACCAGAGTGACGGGAGCGGAACAATTCAGAAAAAGTGCTCAGCTCGCCGAGAAAATGCGATTTAAGCAATAAAATTAAAAATGCTTATAAAACTTAAACCAAACGTTGGAGGTGGTCATTTCTTCATGCGCAGTGATAAACTCGGCACTCTAAAGCACCCGAGAGCTTTTTTTTTCCATGCCAACCTAACCAGAGTGACGGGAGCGGCACAATTCAGAAAAAGTGCTCAGCTCGCCGAGAAAATGCGATTTAAGCAATAAAATTAAAAATGCTTATAAAACACAAACCAAACGTTGGAGGTGGTCATTTCTTCATGCGCAGTGATAAACTCGGCACTCTAAAGCACCCGAGAGCGTTTTTTTCCATGCCAACCTAACCAGAGTTACGGGAGCGGCACAATTCAGAAAAGTGCTCAGCTCGCCGAGAAAATGCGATTTAAGCAATAAAATTAAAAATGCTTATAAAACGTAAACCGAACGTTGGAGGTGGTCATTTCTTCATGCGCAGTGATAAACTCGGCACTCTAAAGCACCCGAGAGCGTTTTTTTCCATGCCAACCTAACCAGAGTGACGGGAGCGGCACAATTCAGAAAAAGCTCGCCGAGAAAATGCGATTTAAGCAATAAAATTAAAAATGCTTATAAAACATAAACCAAACGTTGGAGGTGGTCATTTCTTCATGCGCAGTGATAAACTCGGCACTCTAAAGCAACCGAGAGCGTTTTTTTCCATGCCAACCTAACCAGAGTGACGGGAGCGGCACAATTCAGAAATAGTGCTCAGCTCGCCGAGAAAATGCGATTTAAGCAATAAAATTAAAAATGCTTATAAAACATAAACCAAACGTTGGAGGTGGTAATTTCTTCATGCGCAGTGATAAACTCGGCACTCTAAAGCACCCGAGAGCGTTTTTTTCCATGCCAACCTAACCAGAGTGACGGGAGCGGCACAATTCAGAAAAAGTGCTCAGCTCGCCGAGAAAATGCGATTTAAGCAATAAAATTAAAAATGCTTAGAAAACATAAACCAAACGTTGGAGGTGGTCATTTCTTCATGCGCAGTGATAAACTCGGCACTCTAAAGCACCCGAGAGCGTTTTTTTCCATGCCAACCTAACCAGAGTGACGGGAGAGGCACAATTCAGAAAAAGTGCTCAGCTCGCCGAGAAAATGCGATTTAAGCAATAAAATTAAAAATGCTTATAAAACATAAACCAAACGTTGGAGGTGGTCATTTCTTCATGCGCAGTGATAAACTCGGCACTCTAAAGCACCCGAGAGCGTTTTTTTCCATGCCAACCTAACCAGAGTGACGGGAGCGGCACAATTCAGAAAAAGTGCTCAGCTCGCCGAGAAAATGCGATTTAAGCAATAAAATTAAAAATGCTTATAAAACATAAACCAAACGTTGGAGGTGGTCATTTCTTCATGCGCAGTGATAAACTCGGCACTCTAAAGCACCCGAGAGCGTTTTTTTCCATGCCAACCTAACCAGAGTGACGGGAGCGGCACAATTCAGAAAAAGTGCTCAGCTCGCCGAGAAAATGCGATTTAAGCAATAAAATTAAAAATGCTTATAAAACATAAACCAAACGTTGGAGGTGGTCATTTCTTCATGCGCAGTGATAAACTCGGCACTCTAAAGCACCCGAGAGCGTTTTTTTCCATGCCAACCTAACCAGAGTGACGGGAGCGGCACAATTCAGAAAAAGGCTCGCCGAGAAAATGCGATTTAAGCAATAAAATTAAAAATGCTTATAAAACATAAACCAAACGTTGGAGGTGGTCATTTCTTCATGCGCAGTGATAAACTCGGCACTCTAAAGCACCCGAGAGCGTTTTTTTCCATGCCAACCTAACCAGAGTGACGGGAGCGGCACAATTCAGAAAAAGTGCTCAGCTCGCCGAGAAAATGCGATTTAAGCAATAAAATTAAAAATGCTTATAAAACATAAACCAAACGTTGGAGGTGGTCATTTCTTCATGCGCAGTGATAAACTCGGCACTCTAAAGCACCCGAGAGCGTTTTTTTCCATGCCAACCTAACCAGAGTGACGGGAGCGGCACAATTCAGAAAAAGTGCTCAGCTCGCCGAGAAAATGCGATTTAAGCAATAAAATTAAAAATGCTTATAAAACATAAACCAAACGTTGGAGGTGGTCATTTCTTCATGCGCAGTGATAAACTCGGCACCTAAAGCACCCGAGAGCGTTTTTTTCCATGCCAACCTACAGAGTGACGGGAGCGGCACAATTCAGAAAAAGTGCTCAGCTCGCCGAGAAAATGCGATTTAAGCAATAAAATTAAAAATGCTTATAAAACATAAACCAAACGTTGGAGGTGGTAATTTCTTCATGCGCAGTGATAAACTCGGCACTCTAAAGCACCCGAGAGCGTTTTTTTCCATGCCAACCTAACCAGAGTGACGGGAGCGGCACAATTCAGAAAAAGTGCTCAGCTCGCCGAGAAAATGCGATTTAAGCAATAAAATTAAAAATGCTTATAAAACATAAACCAAACGTTGGAGGTGGTCATTTCTTCATGCGCAGTGATAAACTCGGCACTCTAAAGCACCCGAGAGCGTTTTTTTCCATGCCAACCTAACCAGAGTGACGGGAGCGGCACAATTCAGAAAAAGGTCGCCGAGAAAATGCGATTTAAGCAATAAAATTAAAAATGCTTATAAAACATAAACCAAACGTTGGAGGTGGTCATTTCTTCATGCGCAGTGATAAACTCGGCACTCTAAAGCACCCGAGAGCGTTTTTTTCCATGCCAACCTAACCAGAGTGACGGGAGCGGCACAATTCAGAAAAAGTGCTCAGCTCGCCGAGAAAATGCGATTTAAGCAATAAAATTAAAAATGCTTATAAAACATAAACCAAACGTTGGAGGTGGTCATTTCTTCATGCGCAGTGATAAACTCGGCACTCTAAAGCACCCGAGAGCGTTTTTTCCCATGCCAACCTAACCAGAGTGACGGGAGCGGCACAATTCAGAAAAAGTGCTCAGCTCGCCGAGAAAATGCGATTTAAGCAATAAAATTAAAAATGCTTATAAAACATAAACCAAACGTTGGAGGTGGTCATTTCTTCATGCGCAGTGATAAACTCGGCACCTAAAGCACCCGAGAGCGTTTTTTTCCATGCCAACCTAACCAGAGTGACGGGAGCGGCACAATTCAGAAATTGTGCTCAGCTCGCCGAGAAAATGCGATTTAAGCAATAAAATTAAAAATGCTTATAAAACATAAACCAAACGTTGGAGGTGGTAATTTCTTCATGCGCAGTGATAAACTCGGCACTCTAAAGCACCCGAGAGCGTTTTTTTCCATGCCAACCTAACCAGAGTGACGGGAGCGGCACAATTCAGAAAAAGTGCTCAGCTCGCCGAGAAAATGCGATTTAAGCAATAAAATTAAAAATGCTTATAAAACATAAACCAAACGTTGGAGGTGGTCATTTCTTCATGCGCAGTGATAAACTCGGCACTCTAAAGCACCCGAGAGCGTTTTTTTCCATGCCAACCTAACCAGAGTGACGGGAGCGGCACAATTCAGAAAAAGTGCTCAGCTCGCCGAGAAAATGCGATTTAAGCAATAAAATTAAAAATGCTTATAAAACATAAACCAAACGTTGGAGGTGGTCATTTCTTCATGCGCAGTGATAAACTCGGCACTCTAAAGCACCCGAGAGCGTTTTTTTCCATGCCAACCTAACCAGAGTGACGGGAGCGGCACAATTCAGAAAAAGTGCTCAGCTCGCCGAGAAAATGCGATTTAAGCAATAAAATTAAAAATGCTTATAAAACATAAACCAAACGTTGGAGGTGGTCATTTCTTCATGCGCAGTGATAAACTCGGCACTCTAAAGCACCCGAGAGTGTTTTTTTCCATGCCAACCGAACCAGAGTGACGGGAGCGGCACAATTCAGAAAAAGTGCTCAGCTCGCCGAGAAAATGCGATTTAAGCAATAAAATTAAAAATGCTTATAAAACATAAACCAAACGTTGGAGGTGGTCATTTCTTCATGCGCAGTGATAAACTCGGCACTCTAAAGCACCCGAGAGCGTTTTTTTCCATGCCAACCTAACCAGAGTGACGGGAGCGGCACAATTCAGAAAAAGTGCTCAGCTCGCCGAGAAAATGCGATTTAAGCAATAAAATTAAAAATGCTTATAAAACATAAACCAAACGTTGGAGGTGGTCATTTCTCATGCGCAGTGATAAACTCGGCACTCTAAAGCACCCGAGAGCGTTTTTTTCCATGCCAACCTAACCAGAGTGACGGGAGCGGCACAATTCAGAAAAAGTGCTCAGCTCGCCGAGAAAATGCGATTTAAGCAATAAAATTAAAAATGCTTATAAAACATAAACCAAACGTTGGAGGTGGTCATTTCTTCATGCGCAGTGATAAACTCGGCACTCTAAAGCACCCGAGAGCGTTTTTTTCCATGCCAACCTAACCAGAGTGACGGGAGCGGCACAATTCAGAAAAAGTGCTCAGCTCGCCGAGAAAATGCGATTTAAGCAATAAAATTAAAAATGCTTATAAAACATAAACCAAACGTTGGAAGTGGTCATTTCTTCATGCGCAGTGATAAACTCGGCACTCTAAAGCACCCGAGAGCGTTTTTTTTCCATGCCAACCTAACCAGAGTGACGGGAGCGGCACAATTCAGAAAAAGTGCTCAGCTCGCCGAGAAAATGCGATTTAAGCAATAAAATTAAAAATGCTTATAAAACATAAACCAAACGTTGGAGGTGGTCATTTCTTCATGCGCAGTGATAAACTCGGCACTCTAAAGCACCCGAGAGCGTTTTTTTCCATGCCAACCTAACCAGAGTGACGGGAGCGGCACAAAAGTGCTCAGCTCGCCGAGAAAATGCAATAAAATTAAAAATGCTTATAAAACATAAACCAAACGTTGGAGGTGGTCATTTCTTCATGCGCAGTGATAAACTCGGCACTCTAAAGCACCCGAGAGCGTTTTTTTCCATGCCAACCTAACCAGAGTGACGGGAGCGGCACAATTCAGAAAAAGTGCTCAGCTCGCCGAGAAAATGCGATTTAAGCAATAAAATTAAAAATGCTTATAAAACATAAACCAAACGTTGGAGGTGGTCATTTCTTCATGCGCAGTGATAAACTCGGCACTCTAAAGCACCCGAGAGCGTTTTTTTCCATGCCAACCTAACCAGAGTGACGGGAGCGGCACAATTCAGAAAAAGTGCTCAGCTCGCCGAGAAAATGCGATTTAAGCAATAAAATTAAAAATGCTTATAAAACATAAACCAAACGTTGGAGGTGGTCATTTCTTCATGCGCAGTGATAAACTCGGCACTCAAAAGCACCCGAGAGCGTTTTTTTCCATGCCAACCTAACCAGAGTGACGGGGAGCGGCACAATTCAGAAAAAGTGCTCAGCTCGCCGAGAAAATGCAATAAAATTAAAAATGCTTATAAAACATAAACCAAACGTTGGAGGTGGTCATTTCTTCATGCGCAGTGATAAACTCGGCACTCTAAAGCACCCGAGAGCGTTTTTTTCCATGCCAACCTAACCAGAGTGACGGGAGCGGCACAATTCAGAAAAAGTGCTCAGCTCGCCGAGAAAATGCGATTTAAGCAATAAAATTAAAAATGCTTATAAAACACAAACCAAACGTTGGAGGTGGTCATTTCTTCATGCGCAGTGATAAACTCGGCACTCTAAAGCACCCGAGAGCGTTTTTTTCCATGCCAACCTAACCAGAGTGACGGGAGCGGCACAATTCAGAAAAAGTGCTCAGCTCGCCGAGAAAATGCGATTTAGGCAATAAAATTAAAAATGCTTATAAAACATAAACCAAACGTTGGAGGTGGTCATTTCTTCATGCGCAGTGATAAACTCGGCACTCTAAAGCACCCGAGAGCGTTTTTTTCCATGCCAACCTAACCAGAGTGACGGGAGCGGCACAATTCAGAAAAAGTGCTCAGCTCGCCGAGAAAATGCGATTTAAGCAATAAAATTAAAAATGCTTATAAAACATAAACCAAACGTTGGAGGTGGTCATTTCTTCATGCGCAGTGATAAACTCGGCACTCTAAAGCACCCGAGAGCGTTTTTTTCCATGCCAACCTAACCAGAGTGACGGGAGCGGCACAATTCAGAAAAAGTGCTCAGCTCGCCGAGAAAATGCGATTTAAGCAATAAAATTAAAAATGCTTATAAAACACAAACCAAACGTTGGAGGTGGTCATTTCTTCATGCGCAGTGATAAACTCGGCACTCTAAAGCACCCGAGAGCGTTTTTTCCATGCCAACCTAACCAGAGTGACGGGAGCGGCACAATTCAGAAAAAGTGCTCAGCTCGCCGAGAAAATGCGATTTAGGCAATAAAATTAAAAATGCTTATAAAACATAAACCAAACGTTGGAGGTGGTCATTTCTTCATGCGCAGTGATAAACTCGGCACTCTAAAGCACCCGAGAGCGTTTTTTTCCATGCCAACCTAACCAGAGTGACGGGAGCGGCACAATTCAGAAAAAGTGCTCAGCTCGCCGAGAAAATGCGATTTAAGCAATAAAATTAAAAATGCTTATAAAACATAAACCAAACGTTGGAGGTGGTCATTTCTTCATGCGCAGTGATAAACTCGGCACTCTAAAGCACCCGAGAGCGTTTTTTTCCATGCCAACCTTACCAGAGTGACGGGAGCGGCACAATTCAGAAAAAGTGCTCAGCTCGCCGAGAAAATGCGATTTAAGCAATAAAATTAAAAATGCTTATAAAACATAAACCAAACGTTGGAGGTGGTCATTTCTCATGCGCAGTGATAAACTCGGCACTCTAAAGCACCCGAGAGCGTTTTTTTCCATGCCAACCTAACCAGAGTGACGGGAGCGGCACAATTAAGAAAAAGTGCTCAGCTCGCCGAGAAAATGCGATTTAAGCAATAAAATTAAAAATGCTTATAAAACATAAACCAAACGTTGGAGGTGGTCATTTCTTCATGCGCAGTGATAAACTCGGCACTCTAAAGCACCCGAGAGCGTTTTTTTCCATGCCAACCTAACCAGAGTGACGGGAGCGGCACAATTCAGAAAAAGTGCTCAGCTCGCCGAGAAAATGCGATTTAAGCAATAAAATTAAAAATGCTTATAAAACATAAACCAAACGTTGGAAGTGGTCATTTCTTCATGCGCAGTGATAAACTCGGCACTCTAAAGCACCCGAGAGCGTTTTTTTCCATGCCAACCTAACCAGAGTGACGGGAGCGGCACAATTCAGAAAAAGTGCTCAGCTCGCCGAGAAAATGCGATTTAAGCAATAAAATTAAAAATGCTTATAAAACATAAACCAAACGTTGGAGGTGGTCATTTCTTCATGCGCAGTGATAAACTCGGCACTCTAAAGCACCCGAGAGCGTTTTTTTCCATGCCAACCTAACCAGAGTGACGGGAGCGGCACAAAAAGTGCTCAGCTCGCCGAGAAAATGCAATTAAAATTAAAAATGCTTATAAAACATAAACCAAACGTTGGAGGTGGTCATTTCTTCATGCGCAGTGATAAACTCGGCACTCTAAAGCACCCGAGAGCGTTTTTTTCCATGCCAACCTAACCAGAGTGACGGGAGCGGCACAATTCAGAAAAAGTGCTCAGCTCGCCGAGAAAATGCGATTTAAGCAATAAAATTAAAAATGCTTATAAAACATAAACCAAACGTTGGAGGTGGTCATTTCTTCATGCACAGTGATAAACTCGGCACTCTAAAGCACCCGAGAGCGTTTTTTTCCATGCCAACCTAACCAGAGTGACGGGAGCGGCACAATTCAGAAAAAGTGCTCAGCTCGCCGAGAAAATGCGATTTAAGCAATAAAATTAAAAATGCTTATAAAACATAAACCAAACGTTGGAGGTGGTCATTTCTTCATGCGCAGTGATAAACTCGGCACTCAAAAGCACCCGAGAGCGTTTTTTTTCCATGCCAACCTAACCAGAGTGACGGGAGCGGCACAATTCAGAAAAAGTGCTCAGCTCGCCGAGAAAATGCAATAAAATTAAAAATGCTTATAAAACATAAACCAAACGTTGGAGGTGGTCATTTCTTCATGCGCAGTGATAAACTCGGCACTCTAAAGCACCCGAGAGCGTTTTTTTCCATGCCAACCTAACCAGAGTGACGGGAGCGGCACAATTCAGAAAAAGTGCTCAGCTCGCCGAGAAAATGCGATTTAAGCAATAAAATTAAAAATGCTTATAAAACACAAACCAAACGTTGGAGGTGGTCATTTCTTCATGCGCAGTGATAAACTCGGCACTCTAAAGCACCCGAGAGCGTTTTTTTCCATGCCAACCTAACCAGAGTGACGGGAGCGGCACAATTCAGAAAAAGTGCTCAGCTCGCCGAGAAAATGCGATTTAGGCAATAAAATTAAAAATGCTTATAAAACATAAACCAAACGTTGGAGGTGGTCATTTCTTCATGCGCAGTGATAAACTCGGCACTCTAAAGCACCCGAGAGCGTTTTTTTCCATGCCAACCTAACCAGAGTGACGGGAGCGGCACAATTCAGAAAAAGTGCTCAGCTCGCCGAGAAAATGCGATTTAAGCAATAAAATTAAAAATGCTTATAAAACATAAACCAAACGTTGGAGGTGGTCATTTCTTCATGCGCAGTGATAAACTCGGCACTCTAAAGCACCCGAGAGCGTTTTTTTCCATGCCAACCTAACCAGAGTGACGGGAGCGGCACAATTCAGAAAAAGTGCTCAGCTCGCCGAGAAAATGCGATTTAAGCAATAAAATTAAAAATGCTTATAAAACACAAACCAAACGTTGGAGGTGGTCATTTCTTCATGCGCAGTGATAAACTCGGCACTCTAAAGCACCCGAGAGCGTTTTTTTCCATGCCAACCTAACCAGAGTGACGGGAGCGGCACAATTCAGAAAAAGTGCTCAGCTCGCCGAGAAAATGCGATTTAGGCAATAAAATTAAAAATGCTTATAAAACATAAACCAAACGTTGGAGGTGGTCATTTCTTCATGCGCAGTGATAAACTCGGCACTCTAAAGCACCCGAGAGCGTTTTTTTCCATGCCAACCTAACCAGAGTGACGGGAGCGGCACAAAAGTGCTCAGCTCGCCGAGAAAATGCAATAAAATTAAAAATGCTTATAAAACATAAACCAAACGTTGGAGGTGGTCATTTCTTCATGCGCAGTGATAAACTCGGCACTCTAAAGCACCCGAGAGCGTTTTTTTCCATGCCAACCTAACCAGAGTGACGGGAGCGGCACAATTCAGAAAAAGTGCTCAGCTCGCCGAGAAAATGCGATTTAAGCAATAAAATTAAAAATGCTTATAAAACATAAACCAAACGTTGGAGGTGGTCATTTCTTCATGCGCAGTGATAAACTCGGCACTCTAAAGCACCCGAGAGCGTTTTTTTCCATGCCAACCTAACCAGAGTGACGGGAGCGGCACAATTCAGAAAAAGTGCTCAGCTCGCCGAGAAAATGCGATTTAAGCAATAAAATTAAAAATGCTTATAAAACATAAACCAAACGTTGGAGGTGGTCATTTCTTCATGCGCAGTGATAAACTCGGCACTCAAAAGCACCCGAGAGCGTTTTTTTCCATGCCAACCTAACCAGAGTGACGGGAGCGGCACAATTCAGAAAAAGTGCTCAGCTCGCCGAGAAAATGCAATAAAATTAAAAATGCTTATAAAACATAAACCAAACGTTGGAGGTGGTCATTTCTTCATGCGCAGTGATAAACTCGGCACTCTAAAGCACCCGAGAGCGTTTTTTTCCATGCCAACCTAACCAGAGTGACGGGAGCGGCACAATTCAGAAAAAGTGCTCAGCTCGCCGAGAAAATGCGATTTAAGCAATAAAATTAAAAATGCTTATAAAACACAAACCAAACGTTGGAGGTGGTCATTTCTTCATGCGCAGTGATAAACTCGGCACTCTAAAGCACCCGAGAGCGTTTTTTTCCATGCCAACCTAACCAGAGTGACGGGAGCGGCACAATTCAGAAAAAGTGCTCAGCTCGCCGAGAAAATGCGATTTAGGCAATAAAATTAAAAATGCTTATAAAACATAAACCAAACGTTGGAGGTGGTCATTTCTTCATGCGCAGTGATAAACTCGCCACTCTAAAGCACCCGAGAGCGTTTTTTTCCATGCCAACCTAACCAGAGTGACGGGAGACGCACAATTCAGAAAAAGTGCTCAGCTCGCCGAGAAAATGCGATTTAAGCAATAAAATTAAAAATGCTTATAAAACATAAACCAAACGTTGGAGGTGGTCATTTCTTCATGCGCAGTGATAAACTCGGCACTCTAAAGCACCCGAGAGCGTTTTTTTCCATGCCAACCTAACCAGAGTGACGGGAGCGGCACAATTCAGAAAAAGTGCTCAGCTCGCCGAGAAAATGCGATTTAAGCAATAAAATTAAAAATGCTTATAAAACACAAACCAAACGTTGGAGGTGGTCATTTCTTCATGCGCAGTGATAAACTCGGCACTCTAAAGCACCCGAGAGCGTTTTTTTCCATGCCAACCTAACCAGAGTGACGGGAGCGGCACAATTCAGAAAAAGTGCTCAGCTCGCCGAGAAAATGCGATTTAGGCAATAAAATTAAAAATGCTTATAAAACATAAACCAAACGTTGGAGGTGGTCATTTCTTCATGCGCAGTGATAAACTCGGCACTCTAAAGCACCCGAGAGCGTTTTTTTCCATGCCAACCTAACCAGAGTGACGGGAGCGGCACAATTCAGAAAAAGTGCTCAGCTCGCCGAGAAAATGCGATTTAAGCAATAAAATTAAAAATGCTTATAAAACATAAACCAAACGTTGGAGGTGGTCATTTCTTCATGCGCAGTGATAAACTCGGCACTCTAAAGCACCCGAGAGCGTTTTTTTCCATGCCAACCTAACCAGTGTGACGGGAGCGGCACAATTCAGAAAAAGTGCTCAGCTCGCCGAGAAAATGCGATTTAAGCAATAAAATTAAAAATGCTTATAAAACATAAACCAAACGTTGGAGGTGGTCATTTCTTCATGCGCAGTGATAAACTCGGCACTCTAAAGCACCCGAGAGCGTTTTTTTCCATGCCAACCTAACCAGAGTGACGGGAGCGGCACAATTCAGAAAAAGTGCTCAGCTCGCCGAGAAAATGCGATTTAAGCCATAAAATTAAAAATGCTTATAAAACATAAACCAAACGTTGGAGGTGGTCATTTCTTCATGCGCAGTGATAAACTCGGCACTCTAAAGCACCCGAGAGCGTTTTTTTCCATGCCAACCTAACCAGAGTGACGGGAGCGGCACAATTCAGAAAAAGTGCTCAGCTCGCCGAGAAAATGCGATTTAAGCAATAAAATTAAAAATGCTTATAAAACATAAACCAAACGTTGGAGGTGGTCATTTCTTCATGCGTAGTGATAAACTCGGCACTCTAAAGCACCCGAGAGCGTTTTTTTCCATGCCAACCTAACCAGAGTGACGGGAGCGGCACAATTCAGAAAAAGTGCTCAGCTCGCCGAGAAAATGCGATTTAAGCAATAAAATTAAAAATGCTTATAAAACATAAACCAAACGTTGGAGGTGGTCATTTCTTCATGCGCAGTGATAAACTCGGCACTCTAAAGCACCCGAGAGCGTTTTTTTCCATGCCAACCTAACCAGAGTGACGGGAGCGGCACAATTCAGAAAAAGTGCTCAGCTCGCCGAGAAAATGCGATTTAAGCAATAAAATTAAAAATGCTTATAAAACATAAACCAAACGTTGGAGGTGGTCATTTCTTCATGCGCAGTGATAAACTCGGCACTCTAAAGCACCCGAGAGCGTTTTTTTCCATGCCAACCTAACCAGAGTGACGGGAGCGGCACAATTCAGAAAAAGTGCTCAGCTCGCCGAGAAAATGCGATTTAAGCAATAAAATTAAAAATGCTTATAAAACATAAACCAAACGTTGGAGGTGGTCATTTCTTCATGCGCAGTGATAAACTCGGCACTCTAAAGCACCCGAGAGCGTTTTTTTCCATGCCAACCTAACCAGAGTGACGGGAGCGGCACAATTCAGAAAAAGTGCTCAGCTCGCCGAGAAAATGCAATAAAATTAAAAATGCTTATAAAACATAAACCAAACGTTGGAGGTCGTCATTTCTTCATGCGCAGTGATAAACTCGGCACTCTAAAGCACCCGAGAGCGTTTTTTTCCATGCCAACCTAACCAGAGTGACGGGAGCGGCACAATTCAGAAAAAGTGCTCAGCTCGCCGAGAAAATGCGATTTAAGCAATAAAATTAAAAATGCTTATAAAACATAAACCAAACGTTGGAGGTGGTCATTTCTTCATGCGCAGTGATAAACTCGGCACTCTAAAGCACCCGAGAGCGTTTTTTTCCATGCCAACCTAACCAGAGTGACGGGAGCGGCACAATTCAGAAAAAGTGCTCAGCTCGCCGAGAAAATGCGATTTAAGCAATAAAATTAAAAATGCTTATAAAACATAAACCAAACGTTGGAGGTGGTCATTTCTTCATGCGCAGTGATAAACTCGGCACTCTAAAGCACCCGAGAGCGTTTTTTTCCATGCCAACCTAACCAGAGTGACGGGAGCGGCACAATTCAGAAAAAGTGCTCAGGTCGCCGAGAAAATGCGATTTAAGCAATAAAATTAAAAATGCTTATAAAACATAAACCAAACGTTGGAGGTGGTCATTTCTTCATGCGCAGTTATAAACTCGGCACTCTAAAGCACCCGAGAGCGTTTTTTTCCATGCCAACCTAACCAGAGTGACGGGAGCGGCACAATTCAGAAAAAGTGCTCAGCTCGCCGAGAAAATGCGATTTAAGCAATAAAATTAAAAATGCTTATAAAACATAAACCAAACGTTGGAGGTGGTCATTTCTTCATGCGCAGTGATAAACTCGGCACTCTAAAGCACCCGAGAGCGTTTTTTTCCATGCCAACCTAACCAGAGTGACGGGAGCGGCACAATTCAGAAAAAGTGCTCAGCTCGCCGAGAAAATGCGATTTAAGCAATAAAATTAAAAATGCCTATAAAACATAAACCAAACGTTGGAGGTGGTCATTTCTTCATGCTCAGTGATAAACTCGGGACTCTAAAGCACCCGAGAGCGTTTTTTCCATGCCAACCTAACCAGAGTGACGGGAGCGGCACAATTCAGAAAAAGTGCTCAGCTCGCCGAGAAAATGCGATTTAAGCAATAAAATTAAAAATGCTTATAAAACATAAACCAAACGTTGGAGGTGGTCATTTCTTCAATCGCAGTGATAAACTCGGCACTCTAAAGCACCCGAGAGCGTTTTTTTCCATGCCAACCTAACCAGAGTGACGGGAGCGGCACAATTCAGAAAAAGTGCTCAGCTCGCCGAGAAAATGCGATTTAAGCAATAAAATTAAAAATGCTTATAAAACATAAACCAAACGTTGGAGGTGGTCATTTCTTCATGCGCAGTGATAAACTCCGCACTCTAAAGCACCCGAGAGCGTTTTTTTCCATGCCAACCTAACCAGAGTGACGGGAGCGGCACAATTCAGAAAAAGTGCTCAGCTCGCCGAGAAAATGCGATTTAGGCAATAAAATTAAAAATGCTTATAAAACATAAACCAAACGTTGGAGGTGGTCATTTCTTCATGCGCAGTGATAAACTCGGCACTCTAAAGCACCCGAGAACGTTTTTTTCCATGCCAACCTAACCAGAGTGACGGGAGCGGCACAATTCAGAAAAAGTGCTCAGCTCGCCGAGAAAATGCGATTTAAGCAATAAAATTAAAAATGCTTATAAAACATAAACCAAACGTTGGAGGTGGTCATTTCTTCATGCGCAGTGATAAACTCGGCACTCTAAAGCACCCGAGAGCGTTTTTTTCCATGCCAACCTAACCAGAGTGACGGGAGCGGCACAATTCAGAAAAAGTGCTCAGCTCGCCGAGAAAATGCGATTTAAGCAATAAAATTAAAAATGCTTATAAAACATAAACCAAACGTTGGAGGTGGTCATTTCTCATGCGCAGTGATAAACTCGGCACTCTAAAGCACCCGAGAGCGTTTTTTTCCATGCCAACCTAACCAGAGTGACGGGAGCGGCACAATTCAGAAAAAGTGCTCAGCTCGCCGAGAAAATGCGATTTAAGCAATAAAATTAAAAATGCTTATAAAACATAAACCAAACGTTGGAGGTGGTCATTTCTTCATGCGCAGTGATAAACTCGGCACTCTAAAGCACCCGAGAGCGTTTTTTTCCATGCCAACCTAACCAGAGTGACGGGAGCGGCACAATTCAGAAAAAGTGCTCAGCTCGCCGAGAAAATGCGATTTAAGCAATAAAATTAAAAATGCTTATAAAACATAAACCAAACGTTGGAAGTGGTCATTTCTTCATGCGCAGTGATAAACTCGGCACTCTAAAGCACCCGAGAGCGTTTTTTTCCATGCCAACCTAACCAGAGTGACGGGAGCGGCACAATTCAGAAAAAGTGCTCAGCTCGCCGAGAAAATGCGATTTAAGCAATAAAATTAAAAATGCTTATAAAACATAAACCAAACGTTGGAGGTGGTCATTTCTTCATGCGCAGTGATAAACTCGGCACTCTAAAGCACCCGAGAGCGTTTTTTTCCATGCCAACCTAACCAGAGTGACGGGAGCGGCACAAAAGTGCTCAGCTCGCCGAGAAAATGCAATAAAATTAAAAATGCTTATAAAACATAAACCAAACGTTGGAGGTGGTCATTTCTTCATGCGCAGTGATAAACTCGGCACTCTAAAGCACCCGAGAGCGTTTTTTTCCATGCCAACCTAACCAGAGTGACGGGAGCGGCACAATTCAGAAAAAGTGCTCAGCTCGCCGAGAAAATGCGATTTAAGCAATAAAATTAAAAATGCTTATAAAACATAAACCAAACGTTGGAGGTGGTCATTTCTTCATGCGCAGTGATAAACTCGGCACTCTAAAGCACCCGAGAGCGTTTTTTTCCATGCCAACCTAACCAGAGTGACGGGAGCGGCACAATTCAGAAAAAGTGCTCAGCTCGCCGAGAAAATGCGATTTAAGCAATAAAATTAAAAATGCTTATAAAACATAAACCAAACGTTGGAGGTGGTCATTTCTTCATGCGCAGTGATAAACTCGGCACTCAAAAGCACCCGAGAGCGTTTTTTTCCATGCCAACCTAACCAGAGTGACGGGAGCGGCACAATTCAGAAAAAGTGCTCAGCTCGCCGAGAAAATGCAATAAAATTAAAAATGCTTATAAAACATAAACCAAACGTTGGAGGTGGTCATTTCTTCATGCGCAGTGATAAACTCGGCACTCTAAAGCACCCGAGAGCGTTTTTTTCCATGCCAACCTAACCAGAGTGACGGGAGCGGCACAATTCAGAAAAAGTGCTCAGCTCGCCGAGAAAATGCGATTTAAGCAATAAAATTAAAAATGCTTATAAAACACAAACCAAACGTTGGAGGTGGTCATTTCTTCATGCGCAGTGATAAACTCGGCACTCTAAAGCACCCGAGAGCGTTTTTTTCCATGCCAACCTAACCAGAGTGACGGGAGCGGCACAATTCAGAAAAAGTGCTCAGCTCGCCGAGAAAATGCGATTTAGGCAATAAAATTAAAAATGCTTATAAAACATAAACCAAACGTTGGAGGTGGTCATTTCTTCATGCGCAGTGATAAACTCGGCACTCTAAAGCACCCGAGAGCGTTTTTTTCCATGCCAACCTAACCAGAGTGACGGGAGCGGCACAATTCAGAAAAAGTGCTCAGCTCGCCGAGAAAATGCGATTTAAGCAATAAAATTAAAAATGCTTATAAAACATAAACCAAACGTTGGAGGTGGTCATTTCTTCATGCGCAGTGATAAACTCGGCACTCTAAAGCACCCGAGAGCGTTTTTTTCCATGCCAACCTAACCAGTGTGACGGGAGCGGCACAATTCAGAAAAAGTGCTCAGCTCGCCGAGAAAATGCGATTTAAGCAATAAAATTAAAAATGCTTATAAAACATAAACCAAACGTTGGAGGTGGTCATTTCTTCATGCGCAGTGATAAACTCGGCACTCTAAAGCACCCGAGAGCGTTTTTTTCCATGCCAACCTAACCAGAGTGACGGGAGCGGCACAATTCAGAAAAAGTGCTCAGCTCGCCGAGAAAATGCGATTTAAGCCATAAAATTAAAAATGCTTATAAAACATAAACCAAACGTTGGAGGTGGTCATTTCTTCATGCGCAGTGATAAACTCGGCACTCTAAAGCACCCGAGAGCGTTTTTTTCCATGCCAACCTAACCAGAGTGACGGGAGCGGCACAATTCAGAAAAAGTGCTCAGCTCGCCGAGAAAATGCGATTTAAGCAATAAAATTAAAAATGCTTATAAAACATAAACCAAACGTTGGAGGTGGTCATTTCTTCATGCGTAGTGATAAACTCGGCACTCTAAAGCACCCGAGAGCGTTTTTTTCCATGCCAACCTAACCAGAGTGACGGGAGCGGCACAATTCAGAAAAAGTGCTCAGCTCGCCGAGAAAATGCGATTTAAGCAATAAAATTAAAAATGCTTATAAAACATAAACCAAACGTTGGAGGTGGTCATTTCTTCATGCGCAGTGATAAACTCGGCACTCTAAAGCACCCGAGAGCGTTTTTTTCCATGCCAACCTAACCAGAGTGACGGGAGCGGCACAATTCAGAAAAAGTGCTCAGCTCGCCGAGAAAATGCGATTTAAGCAATAAAATTAAAAATGCTTATAAAACATAAACCAAACGTTGGAGGTGGTCATTTCTTCATGCGCAGTGATAAACTCGGCACTCTAAAGCACCCGAGAGCGTTTTTTTCCATGCCAACCTAACCAGAGTGACGGGAGCGGCACAATTCAGAAAAAGTGCTCAGCTCGCCGAGAAAATGCGATTTAAGCAATAAAATTAAAAATGCTTATAAAACATAAACCAAACGTTGGAGGTGGTCATTTCTTCATGCGCAGTGATAAACTCGGCACTCTAAAGCACCCGAGAGCGTTTTTTTCCATGCCAACCTAACCAGAGTGACGGGAGCGGCACAATTCAGAAAAAGTGCTCAGCTCGCCGAGAAAATGCAATAAAATTAAAAATGCTTATAAAACATAAACCAAACGTTGGAGGTCGTCATTTCTTCATGCGCAGTGATAAACTCGGCACTCTAAAGCACCCGAGAGCGTTTTTTTCCATGCCAACCTAACCAGAGTGACGGGAGCGGCACAATTCAGAAAAAGTGCTCAGCTCGCCGAGAAAATGCGATTTAAGCAATAAAATTAAAAATGCTTATAAAACATAAACCAAACGTTGGAGGTGGTCATTTCTTCATGCGCAGTGATAAACTCGGCACTCTAAAGCACCCGAGAGCGTTTTTTTCCATGCCAACCTAACCAGAGTGACGGGAGCGGCACAATTCAGAAAAAGTGCTCAGCTCGCCGAGAAAATGCGATTTAAGCAATAAAATTAAAAATGCTTATAAAACATAAACCAAACGTTGGAGGTGGTCATTTCTTCATGCGCAGTGATAAACTCGGCACTCTAAAGCACCCGAGAGCGTTTTTTTCCATGCCAACCTAACCAGAGTGACGGGAGCGGCACAATTCAGAAAAAGTGCTCAGGTCGCCGAGAAAATGCGATTTAAGCAATAAAATTAAAAATGCTTATAAAACATAAACCAAACGTTGGAGGTGGTCATTTCTTCATGCGCAGTTATAAACTCGGCACTCTAAAGCACCCGAGAGCGTTTTTTTCCATGCCAACCTAACCAGAGTGACGGGAGCGGCACAATTCAGAAAAAGTGCTCAGCTCGCCGAGAAAATGCGATTTAAGCAATAAAATTAAAAATGCTTATAAAACATAAACCAAACGTTGGAGGTGGTCATTTCTTCATGCGCAGTGATAAACTCGGCACTCTAAAGCACCCGAGAGCGTTTTTTTCCATGCCAACCTAACCAGAGTGACGGGAGCGGCACAATTCAGAAAAAGTGCTCAGCTCGCCGAGAAAATGCGATTTAAGCAATAAAATTAAAAATGCCTATAAAACATAAACCAAACGTTGGAGGTGGTCATTTCTTCATGCTCAGTGATAAACTCGGGACTCTAAAGCACCCGAGAGCGTTTTTTCCATGCCAACCTAACCAGAGTGACGGGAGCGGCACAATTCAGAAAAAGTGCTCAGCTCGCCGAGAAAATGCGATTTAAGCAATAAAATTAAAAATGCTTATAAAACATAAACCAAACGTTGGAGGTGGTCATTTCTTCAATCGCAGTGATAAACTCGGCACTCTAAAGCACCCGAGAGCGTTTTTTTCCATGCCAACCTAACCAGAGTGACGGGAGCGGCACAATTCAGAAAAAGTGCTCAGCTCGCCGAGAAAATGCGATTTAAGCAATAAAATTAAAAATGCTTATAAAACATAAACCAAACGTTGGAGGTGGTCATTTCTTCATGCGCAGTGATAAACTCCGCACTCTAAAGCACCCGAGAGCGTTTTTTTCCATGCCAACCTAACCAGAGTGACGGGAGCGGCACAATTCAGAAAAAGTGCTCAGCCCGCCGAGAAAATGCGATTTAAGCAATAAAATTAAAAATGCTTATAAAACATAAACCAAACGTTGGAGGTGGTCATTTCTTCATGCGCAGTGATAAACTCGGCACTCTAAAGCACCCGAGAGCGTTTTTTTCCATGCCAACCTAACCAGTGTGACGGGAGCGGCACAATTCAGAAAAAGTGCTCAGCTCGCCGAGAAAATGCGATTTAAGCAATAAAATTAAAAATGCTTATAAAACATAAACCAAACGTTGGAGGTGGTCATTTCTTCATGCGCAGTGATAAACTCGGCACTCTAAAGCACCCGAGAGGGTTTTTTTCCATGCCAACCTAACCAGAGTGACGGGAGCGGCACAATTCAGAAAAAGTGCTCAGCTCGCCGAGAAAATGCGATTTAAGCAATAAAATTAAAAATGCTTATAAAACATAAACCAAACGTTGGAGGTGGTCATTTCTTCATGCGCAGTGATAAACTCGGCACTCTAAAGCACCCGAGAGCTTTTTTTTCCATGCCAACCTAACCAGAGTGACGGGAGCGGCACAATTCAGAAAAAGTGCTCAGCTCGCCGAGAAAATTCGATTTAAGCAATAAAATTAAAAATGCTTATAAAACATAAACCAAACGTTGGAGGTGGTCATTTCTTCATGCGCAGTGATAAACTCGGCACTCTAAAGCACCCGAGAACGTTTTTTTCCATGCCAACCTAACCAGAGTGACGGGAGCGGCACAATTCAGAAAAAGTGCTCAGCTCGCCGAGAAAATGCGATTTAAGCAATAAAATTAAAAATGCTTATAAAACATAAACCAAACGTTGGAGGTGGTCATTTCTTCATGCGCAGTGATAAACTCGGCACTCTAAAGCACCCGAGAGCGTTGTTTTCCATGCCAACCTAACCAGAGTGACGGGAGCGGCACAATTCAGAAAAAGTGCTCAGCTCGCCGAGAAAATGCGATTTAGGCAATAAAATTAAAAATGCTTATAAAACATAAACCAAACGTTGGAGGTGGTCATTTCTTCATGCGCAGTGATAAACTCGGCACTCTAAAGCACCCGAGAGCGTTTTTTTCCATGCCAACCTAACCAGAGTGACGGGAGCGGCACAATTCAGAAAAAGTGCTCAGCTCGCCGAGAAAATGCGATTTAAGCAATAAAATTAAAAATGCTTATAAAACATAAACCAAACGTTGGAGGTGGTCATTTCTTCATGCGCAGTGATAAACTCGGCACTCTAAAGCACCCGAGAGCGTTTTTTTCCATGCCAACCTAACCAGTGTGACGGGAGCGGCACAATTCAGAAAAAGTGCTCAGCTCGCCGAGAAAATGCGATTTAAGCAATAAAATTAAAAATGCTTATAAAACATAAACCAAACGTTGGAGGTGGTCATTTCTTCATGCGCAGTGATAAACTCGGCACTCTAAAGCACCCGAGAGCGTTTTTTTCCATGCCAACCTAACCAGAGTGACGGGAGCGGCACAATTCAGAAAAAGTGCTCAGCTCGCCGAGAAAATGCGATTTAAGCCATAAAAATAAAAATGCTTATAAAACATAAACCAAACGTTGGAGGTGGTCATTTCTTCATGCGCAGTGATAAACTCGGCACTCTAAAGCACCCGAGAGCGTTTTTTTCCATGCCAACCTAACCAGAGTGACGGGAGCGGCACAATTCAGAAAAAGTGCTCAGCTCGCCGAGAAAATGCGATTTAAGCAATAAAATTAAAAATGCTTATAAAACATAAACCAAACGTTGGAGGTGGTCATTTCTTCATGCGTAGTGATAAACTCGGCACTCTAAAGCACCCGAGAGCGTTTTTTTCCATGCCAACCTAACCAGAGTGACGGGAGCGGCACAATTCAGAAAAAGTGCTCAGCTCGCCGAGAAATTGCGATTTAAGCAATAAAATTAAAAATGCTTATAAAACATAAACCAAACGTTGGAGGTGGTCATTTCTTCATGCGCAGTGATAAACTCGGCACTCTAAAGCACCCGAGAGCGTTTTTTTCCATGCCAACCTAACCAGAGTGACGGGAGCGGCACAATTCAGAAAAAGTGCTCAGCTCGCCGAGAAAATGCGATTTAAGCAATAAAATTAAAAATGCTTATAAAACATAAACCAAACGTTGGAGGTGGTCATTTCTTCATGCGCAGTGATAAACTCGGCACTCTAAAGCACCCGAGAGCGTTTTTTTCCATGCCAACCTAACCAGAGTGACGGGAGCGGCACAATTCAGAAAAAGTGCTCAGCTCGCCGAGAAAATGCGATTTAAGCAATAAAATTAAAAATGCTTATAAAACATAAACCAAACGTTGGAGGTGGTCATTTCTTCATGCGCAGTGATAAACTCGGCACTCTAAAGCACCCGAGAGCGTTTTTTTCCATGCCAACCTAACCAGAGTGACGGGAGCGGCACAATTCAGAAAAAGTGCTCAGCTCGCCGAGAAAATGCAATAAAATTAAAAATGCTTATAAAACATAAACCAAACGTTGGAGGTCGTCATTTCTTCATGCGCAGTGATAAACTCGGCACTCTAAAGCACCCGAGAGCGTTTTTTTCCATGCCAACCTAACCAGAGTGACGGGAGCGGCACAATTCAGAAAAAGTGCTCAGCTCGCCGAGAAAATGCGATTTAAGCAATAAAATTAAAAATGCTTATAAAACATAAACCAAACGTTGGAGGTGGTCATTTCTTCATGCGCAGTGATAAACTCGGCACTCTAAAGCACCCGAGAGCGTTTTTTTCCATGCCAACCTAACCAGAGTGACGGGAGCGGCACAATTCAGAAAAAGTGCTCAGCTCGCCGAGAAAATGCGATTTAAGCAATAAAATTAAAAATGCTTATAAAACATAAACCAAACGTTGGAGGTGGTCATTTCTTCATGCGCAGTGATAAACTCGGCACTCTAAAGCACCCGAGAGCGTTTTTTTCCATGCCAACCTAACCAGAGTGACGGGAGCGGCACAATTCAGAAAAAGTGCTCAGGTCGCCGAGAAAATGCGATTTAAGCAATAAAATTAAAAATGCTTATAAAACATAAACCAAACGTTGGAGGTGGTCATTTCTTCATGCGCAGTTATAAACTCGGCACTCTAAAGCACCCGAGAGCGTTTTTTTCCATGCCAACCTAACCAGAGTGACGGGAGCGGCACAATTCAGAAAAAGTGCTCAGCTCGCCGAGAAAATGCGATTTAAGCAATAAAATTAAAAATGCTTATAAAACATAAACCAAACGTTGGAGGTGGTCATTTCTTCATGCGCAGTGATAAACTCGGCACTCTAAAGCACCCGAGAGCGTTTTTTTCCATGCCAACCTAACCAGAGTGACGGGAGCGGCACAATTCAGAAAAAGTGCTCAGCTCGCCGAGAAAATGCGATTTAAGCAATAAAATTAAAAATGCCTATAAAACATAAACCAAACGTTGGAGGTGGTCATTTCTTCATGCTCAGTGATAAATTCGGGACTCTAAAGCACCCGAGAGCGTTTTTTCCATGCCAACCTAACCAGAGTGACGGGAGCGGCACAATTCAGAAAAAGTGCTCAGCTCGCCGAGAAAATGCGATTTAAGCAATAAAATTAAAAATGCTTATAAAACATAAACCAAACGTTGGAGGTGGTCATTTCTTCATGCGCAGTGATAAACTCGGCACTCTAAAGCACCCGAGAGCGTTTTTTTCCATGCCAACCTAACCAGAGTGACGGGAGCGGCACAATTCAGAAAAAGTGCTCAGCTCGCCGAGAAAATGCGATTAAAGCAATAAAATTAAAAATGCTTATAAAACATAAACCAAACGTTGGAGGTGGTCATTTCTTCATGCGCAGTGATAAACTCGGCACTCTAAAGCACCCGAGAGCGTTTTTTTCCATGCCAACCTAACCAGAGTGACGGGAGCGGCACAATTCAGAAAAAGTGCTCAGCTCGCCGAGAAAATGCGATTTAAGCAATAAAATTAAAAATGCTTATAAAACATAAACCAAACGTTGGAGGTGGTCATTTCTTCATGCGCAGTGATAAACTCGGCACTCTAAAGCACCCGAGAGCGTTTTTTTTCCATGCCAACCTAACCAGAGTGACGGGAGCGGCACAATTCAGAAAAAGTGCTCAGCTCGCCGAGAAAATGCGATTTAAGCAATAAAATTAAAAATGCTTATAAAATGTAGTGTATTATTATCATGATATCATGCAATGTTCATCTCACTAGTAAGCCTAAGTATGACCAGGTCATGTTCGGGTCAGGTTCGTGCGGGATTGTTTGGGGCTTGGTCCAGGAAGGTAGACTCGTTGGCGCCAGACACATCTGGCTTCCATTAACAACTGCTAAGATACACACGATGTAGAGATGGGGGAGCAACGGCGGGGTCATAGGTCAGCCAACAGCCCCATCTGCGCGCTCCCGCGTGGAGGGAAGCGCAAGGGTATAAGGTTTAGGACGAGAGTAGACAAAGAGACTCGACATCTTGGCTAGGGCGCGAGACACTTCTCTCTGACATCGGTTGAATAAAATCTTTCCCCAATCAGCCATGTGTGACTGAAGTTTTCCTTCCCCAAGCCAGCCACTTTTTCACCATCTTGTTTGGAAGACCAGCTGACCATCGAAGAGAATTCACCACAATTTTGGCGTCACGAACAGTTCTCTTGTCCTTCGGGGAGCCCTCGCCCGCCTGGGTGCGAGCATTGAGCGTCCGGCCGGCAGGCTGAGTTTGAGGTGAGAAGCTTCCACTCACAGTATCGCGATGTGCTCGTGCCTGGTGTGGGGGGGGATGGGGTGGCTCCTGAGCGGGACAGTTAACGGGCCTGGTGTGCCAGTGGCTGGCAAAAAGGGGGGGGGGATTGGTCTCCCCTAGCTGGATGTCGACGAGACGTGGATTTTGAAAGGGGGGAGTAGCCCCAATAGAAAAATGAAAATGTTCAATAAAAATAGAAAAAAAGAAAAAAGGCAAATAAAAATGGGAAAATAGCATAAGACTTAATGGGGAATGTGCACAACAGTGTGAGTGACATGTCTGGTGTGAATGATGAATGAGAAAGAAAATGCTCCGAGAGAGGGCACGTGAAACAGGACAGGATGTCTTAGGCATTACTGATCGGCTGTCACGAGAGAATAATAATAGAAAGTCCCATAAAACGTGGACTTTGTTTTGGCTACAGATCCGATGGAGGATGGAAATTTTAGCTGTGTGATTGAGGCGGAAACACAGGTACGATTGAACACTGTGTGCGACAAGAGACGGGCACCACCAAGCCACCGGAGGCATAATTCCCGGGGTCGTGCTGGGACGTTGAGATCACACGCAATGTAGTTGAGATCACACTAATGTGGTTGAGATGTTCGGTGGGGGCATTTGTCTCTATATATAGGTCGCACGAAAAAGGGAGGCGTGCTGCAGACCGCAATTGGCAAAGCGGAGGAATGGGCAGCCTTGGCATCCGTAACCGTGTGAACGAATGTGGGAAAATTACCGGCTGGGTCTGGGACCAGGGTGCCGAGAAGGATGATGCGCGCAGACCACGTTATTTGAGCACTGATCAGATTAGGAGTTTGTGCGGGTTGCAAGGTTCCCCCGGCTGACAGCTGGTGCGTTAGCCGCTTAGAGAGATACTCTTCGGGCAACTTACCGGGGCGAACCGGTGCGCTGCGGTTGTACCCAAGTCGTCACGGTCCGATTCCGATTGGCGAGGCGCACTGTAATAGCACACACTCCTGTCAAAGTCTGATAAAATTTACGGCTTGCAGCAGACCGCAATTGGCAGAGCGGAGGAGTGCGGAGCCGATAGAAATTGGAAAACGTGGAAAAAGAGGCCTCAAGAAAGGAGGGGGCCCTGGGTGCTCCAAGGCGCGGAATGGTGCTGTGTCGGCAAAGGTGGGGGCCGGCGAGACGCGCGGGCCTGGCCAGCCCGTGGCGTCAACATTGATACGCTGACCCCCCCCCTTGTCCGAGGGCGCTGTGCCGAGGAGCCCGCAAAGGCGAGGCTGGGTCCCCCCGGTAGAGGTCAACGTCGATGAGGACTGAGACGAGACGAGGGGAGATCAAATGTTGATGAGCAAAGGGTGCATGATCAACAGCGAACGTGCATGATTGAAACTGAAACATCACCGGCACTAATGTTTAACAGTTTGCAAATAGGCAAGAGAGAGACATGCTTGCAATACTCATTGAAATAATAATGTAAATGTACCTGTGTGTCTTAAGAAAGGAGTTGGGCCGTGGCAGCAGTGATTTATGGCAGGACGCCACACATTCGGCCCAAGACCGATAGGTGGAGGGAGAAAGTGAAGAAAAGGGGGGGGTTCGCTCGTAAATTAAGAGGGAGCCTGTTGAGGGCGGCCAGCGCCCCTAGTCCATCTGACAACTAATGAGAAAGTGAGTGATTACGTTAACTTGAACAAGATTGACCAAACAAATACGAGACGGTGGACGCGCACGTCTCCTCCCAGAGGACAAAGAGACACGGACAGAACTCCCGGGTAGTTTGAGGAAAAGCTTCGTGGAGCGCTGCCCCCAAATTCTTCACTAATTTATGTCAGGACGCCACAAATGCGGCCAGAGACAGATAGAAAGAGGGAGTGAGAGAAGAAAGGGGCGCTAACTCGTAAATAATGAGGAGATATTGGGAGTAATCTATTGGTCCTTTCTTTAAGACCCTTTAAATCATTTCCTGGAGTAGAGAGGTTAGCAACACGAGAGATTTAGAGGTTCAACAGAAAGAGAGTTAAAAGAAAATAACATTTTTGATTTGAGCAATTGCAGGCTAACAGGAGCATGAGAGAGGAGAGCTGAGAAGCGGGATCCACTTTGATCGGGGAGATTGGAAATTCACAGCACCATATTCTAAGTCGCATTTTTGAGCAAGCATGACACAGGTAACGCGTGAGAGATCAAGACATAGATCAGGGCTAGTTGTGGGACGCAGACCTCTGAGTTAATTTTGAATAATGATACTGAAGACACAATGTACTGTCCCATTAAATTGGAACTATAGACAGAACGTAGCTCGACAATAGGATGAGTTGCAGGACTTACAATAAAAAGACGACATTGCTGTTACTAGGAGAATTCGACTTTTGGTAAACAAACGTTACTAGTGAATGGAGGGCAGCAGCTACATTTGGAGATAGTCTTACAAGTTTGATGTCCCAGTCTGTCACTCTCAGTGCCAGGATCCCTGAAAACCCGATCCCGAGACTCCGCCTGCAGCCGTGGACGACTACAAAACGGTGCCTGGCTTTGAGGCACCTTTGACCTTTGGCAAAGACAAAGAAAGACTGTTGTTGTGCTTGGAGGGGGCAAGTACACTCCGGAGAAAAGACGACATCCTCGGGGACGAGAAAAGACAGTGAGAAGTGGAGGAACTCACAATGTTGAAGAAAAAATGGACATTTGAAGAATGGACTCATTCGAGAGTGATGGATGCGTTGGCTCTGAAGCAACAACAAAAGAACACCATCTTGAGAGGGTGAGGTGCGGCAAAAGATATGGACTTGAAATGTCCGACGGCCAAATCGCACTCCTTGCCGTGGCGGTGCTAAACTTCGTGGGGCTTGGGGTAGAGTGGACAGGAGCGTCATTGTGCACTGGGTTCGACAGAACTGAGGAGATTTGATAAAAATTTGAATAATGCGTAGAGCTACAGAGAGAAGCATCATGGTCAGAGATTGAACAGATTTGAATAAAACAAATAGGCTAAAACGGTGAGAAACAAGAGCGAGATCTGATGTTTTGGCTCACCAGACATAAGAAGTAGAAATCGAGTTTGATAAATTTTAGAACGGGACATCTAGACTAAAGTGGATTCAGTCAAGAGGAAGCTAGGACGCTCGATGTACCTACTCAATACGATAGAAGTTTGTTGCACCATGGTGGAGGTTGGGTAGTCAGAAAGTTGGATCCGTTAAATTTTTGACTTTCACACATTCATGCATAGGAGTCGCACAAGGCCACAGGTAACAAGATAATGACTGAGATAGGGCTCAATTTCAACTGCACCCACACGGCAATGTAGAAGCAGGAGAGCGGAGTAAGGGGTTATATGCTAAACAGTCCGCTGTAGGGTTACCAATAGGAGATTCTGTCAAAAGAACTACTAAGAGGTGGAGGCGAAGATAATAGGAGGACATAGATATTCGAAGGTTTGATAAAGGACAACTCCATTGTCAGAGATCAGATTAAAGCAAGTAGGAACGGGAGTATTTTGGCATTTTAACAGGAATTGACAGCGAGGGAGATTGAGGATAGAAGATCTGGACAGCAATGACGTAAATTACGTTAAAAACTGCTCATTCGAGGGAGAAGGCTCGGCGCTCCCTGTGTGGAGCTGCAGCTTTGCAGAAGGGGGGCAGACCACGCGAGTGAGTGGATGAAAGGAGTGGTGATAGGCGACCACTTAAGGAAGTGGGGAGAGGTGTTGGATGGTGTGACAGGCAGGAGTTTTAGGGAGAAGAAGAAAAGAAAAAGGGGGGAGTGAGACTCGCCAAGAGGGGCAATGAGGAGAAGCAGACTGAGAAACAGTTTTGAGCAAGACAACGGGAAAAAAGGGGGAGAGCCAAATGATGGCGTAAAAAGCCAGAGAGAATAGTCTGACCCGTCTTTATTGAATTTAATTAAGATATGTAATAGAGATCGAGTTTGTAGGACCAATCTGAGGTTATGGAGGCTCCCTCAAAACGCGGGTCCCACAGTTAGTCCCTCAGATAGACATATATCACAATTTGCGAGGAATCGGATGGGCGAGTTTATGGAAAATTGAATTGGAGATTTTACAATAGGTCATGTTGACGAGTATGTCCGAATGTGAAGAGTCACTATTAGGAGTCAATATTTGCCTACACACTAACATACTAACTTTGCTTGGTTTGAGGGGAGAGCTGAGTGATAGAGACGGATGAGTGTGTCTGTGAGTGTGTGGATGGGTGAGTGCGCATGTGATCATCTACGGCTGTGTGTGCGCAGTACGATTGGCCAGAGAGGTCTGAAGTTGGGGTGATGTGTTTGCCATTGAGGATAAAATTCCTCTCACCTGAAGGGGTGGTACAGATCGGAGGGACTGGAACTGGTAAGTGATGAGTTCTGATCGGAACCATGGTTCAATGATCAATCAGGGGCACCATCGACAACCAAACGGTTCGATGGAGAAGGCCCATTTCCGTGATATGGTCAGACAAGACAGAACTAGTATTGAACATCAAGACTTTGGACGATTTGACGTGTGAGGACTTTGAGCTCACCCAACGGGGTGACGGACTAGGTGGACAGTGACCAAATGTTTGACGCTTGAGCTTGCTTGCGACATGAGCGAGCTCTGCTTTGTTTTTCTGTGTGACTTGATTTTTTGCAGCAGCAGCAACGGCCGCCAGCCAAGGAGCGGATTGCGCGCTGCTTGCGTAACTTGTTTTCGTTCTTGCAGGTTGTCAATTGCGTTCGTGGAAAATTTGTATTGAATTTACAGGAATATGTTAACCCTTGCCCTTTTGGTTTTTATAATGAACGTGTTGATTACATGGTTTTCAGGACAGGATCCCCGAGCGCCAGGATTCATTTTATGACTGTTTTTGTTTTGATACTTGATGTCTGTTTTTGTGTGTACAAATGTCCGCTGTCAGCAGGGCTATGAGCTCACTGACAGGAGTGCGCTGATTTTTGTGTGTGTTGCCGAGTGTGTGGTGGACAGTCAAGTTTCAGGGACTTGGGGTGACGGTCCCGGGGCCCAGATTGGAGCTGGAGGTTCCGCGGGCCTGGCTACAATGAGTGTGGTGGTGAGAGGGGACGCTTTGCAGGTTCCTTTTGATACGTAATGACACATTAAGTGAATGTGTCAAAAGGGGGGAGTGGTAAAACAGAAAGGGGTGAGTAGGTTTCAATTTGTAATTGTGATATACAAAGTTTTTTTCCAAATTCACTTGTTTTTAAGCTTTAACAGGACACGCCAGAATTCAACTAGCAGTGACGGAAGGAGCGGAAGAAGCATCTTGAAAGAAAGGGAGTTAACGGGGGACAACAGCCTGGAATGGATGCGAAGCGTGGTAACGATTTAGTGACAATAAGGTTTAAGGTTTTTCAATGACGAAGTGCGAAGGACAAATCATACAGTGATTTGGGGATGGACAGTGGCACAATACACAACGAAAGTTTGGAAGGTTATTGAATGTCGGAGGAAGACGGGGCCAGAGACAAGGAATGGGGAAATTTCTGAACGCGTGACTGCATCAAAGCTGCTATTACAGGGCAAATGTTTAATTATACATTTTAGGACGAGTAGTTTGCATAACGAATACGGAGAGGATTTGAGTGGCTGTACCGTTTTGGAAAGATTACGTGAGCGTTGTTTCAGAATGATAACTGGTTTGAACAGTGAGGTGGCTCAAACATAAGGCACGGATACATAAAGGTACAGATCTAGGAAACTACAGTATTGTGAGGGATACCGGTTTGAGAATGCTACGCATCTTTAAACTGAAGAAGGAATTTGGGGGTGACAAATAGTATTTGGACGGGAAAAAGAGCGGCTGAAGTGACATGACTGACGGGACTTCAGAAAGATGACAGTGTGATCGAGACAGTGACATCTGTGACAGGAAAGGCTACCAGGACCAGGTAGAAGTTACATTGTGACTGGGGGGATCTGGCAACGCTGTCGGCACGACGAGAAATGAGGGGAATGAGTCCTGGAGTGCTTGCTTGTTTGTTTGCTTGTTTGTTTGTTTGTTTGTTTGTTTGTTTGTTTCAGGGACCGCGTGGGCCTCTGGGAACGAGGGGTAGGTGTCGGGAGCGCTCGGGCGTTCTGATGAGATTTCGATGAGACGATTGACACAGCTTTCTCCTCGTGGCCCCATCACCGCCAAATAATTATTTGAGGGGGCTGGAAACACTGGAGCTATCGGGTTGTGTTGCCCCGCCAGCGGTGGCCGTCGGGGCCGGAAGGACGTCCGGCCTGGGCTGCGGCCTTTGACATTATGACTCCACATGTTCGCACTGTTAAAGTCACTCGATACAGACAGTAGCATTAGCTTGTCATAGGTCTCCTGGCTGCTGACCGGGGCCTTGCACGGGATTCAACAGCCGTAAGCAACAGGAGGACATTGAACGGACAGCTGGCCCGGGACAGTGCCGTCTACTACTAGTGCTATTTCCCACTGACGGCTCAGTGGACTGGATTTCATATCTGCACGCACTTGTGCATGCAAGGGGGGCAGCGCAACGACGGGTTTAATGTTCTTGCATGCTTTGACGATTCGTTTTTATATACCTCACTGTGTTACATCGTTGTTTTGTTGCCATGTTATTTACTTTATTATGTGACCTCATTTGCTTGCCCCGTGGCATGTTTACGATACAACATTGCATGTTGAGGGATTTGTATTTGAGGGTCATGGTTCTGCTTGTTGCTGTGTTTAGGGCTCATGCTACGCTTTGTGAAATGTGGTGTGTGCCGGAGCTCTCTTCACCTGACTCTCGCCAGGTGGGGGCGCCTCCGGGGGTGTAGAATGGGCCTCCCTCTTTTTCCTCGTCATTAGATTGGCGGGTTTTTTTCGACGGCGGTCCGGCAACTTTTTGGGGCTTCTAACGGGCCACAGCAAACTTTTCCTCTCCAAATTGATGGCGTTGGTGATATATTACCGAAGGGGGGTGTGCGGACGGCGTCAATCAGTTAATGGGGTTGGGGGATTCGATCTTGGTCAAATGTGGTTCCTGAGAGGCCTCAGATTGCTGTCAGGGAGGAATTTGCTGTTAAATTAGGTTGAGCTTTCCTAGTTAATGTAACCTTAAGTAGCATGCCTTGAGCATGGTTTAGGATGAGACAAATAGGTCCAAATTGTAGACGAAAAGCATAAAATGGTTGGGGGAAGGTTTTTGGATGTACCGATGTCTTTTCGTGTTGGGTTGTTGCCGGGGCACTTGTGGTGCCCCGGCAGGGGGGAATATGTAGTGTATTATTATCATGATATCATGCAATGTTCATCTCACTAGTAAGCCTAAGTATGACCAGGTCATGTTCGGGTCAGGTTCGTGCGGGATTGTTTGGGGCTTGGTCCAGGAAGGTAGACTCGTTGGCGCCAGACACATCTGGCTTCCATTAACAACTGCTAAGATACACACGATGTAGAGATGGGGGAGCAACGGCGGGGTCATAGGTCAGCCAACAGCCCCATCTGCGCGCTCCCGCGTGGAGGGAAGCGCAAGGGTATAAGGTTTAGGACGAGAGTAGACAAAGAGACTCGACATCTTGGCTAGGGCGCGAGACACTTCTCTCTGACATCGGTTGAATAAAATCTTTCCCCAATCAGCCATGTGTGACTGAAGTTTTCCTTCCCCAAGCCAGCCACTTTTTCACCATCTTGTTTGGAAGACCAGCTGACCATCGAAGAGAATTCACCACAAAAACATAAACCAAACCTTGGAGGTGGTCATTTCTTCATGCGCAGTGATAAACTCGGCACTCTAAAGCACCCGAGAGCGTTTTTTTCCATGCCAACCTAACCAGAGTGACGGGAGCGGCACAATTCAGAAAAAGTGCTCAGCTCGCCGAGAAAATGCGATTTAAGCAATAAAATTAAAAATGCTTATAAAACATAAACCAAACGTTGGAGGTGGTCATTTCTTCAT
Source organism: Syngnathus typhle (assembly GCF_033458585.1). Taxonomy (NCBI): domain Eukaryota; kingdom Metazoa; phylum Chordata; class Actinopteri; order Syngnathiformes; family Syngnathidae; genus Syngnathus; species Syngnathus typhle. Next base: position 31,691 of record NW_026872133.1, read on the forward strand.
GCGCAGTGATAAACTCGGCACTCTAAAGCACCCGAGAGCGTTTTTTTCCATGCCAACCTAACCAGAGTGACGGGAGCGGCACAAAAGTGCTCAGCTCGCCGAGAAAATGCAATAAAATTAAAAATGCTTATAAAACATAAACCAAACGTTGGAGGTGGTCATTTCTTCATGCGCAGTGATAAACTCGGCACTCTAAAGCACCCGAGAGCGTTTTTTTCCATGCCAACCTAACCAGAGTGACGGGAGCGGCACAATTCAGAAAAAGTGCTCAGCTCGCCGAGAAAATGCGATTTAAGCAATAAAATTAAAAATGCTTATAAAACATAAACCAAACGTTGGAGGTGGTCATTTCTTCATGCGCAGTGATAAACTCGGCACTCTAAAGCACCCGAGAGCGTTTTTTTCCATGCCAACCTAACCAGAGTGACGGGAGCGGCACAATTCAGAAAAAGTGCTCAGCTCGCCGAGAAAATGCGATTTAAGCAATAAAATTAAAAATGCTTATAAAACATAAACCAAACGTTGGAGGTGGTCATTTCTTCATGCGCAGTGATAAACTCGGCACTCAAAAGCACCCGAGAGCGTTTTTTTCCATGCCAACCTAACCAGAGTGACGGGAGCGGCACAATTCAGAAAAAGTGCTCAGCTCGCCGAGAAAATGCAATAAAATTAAAAATGCTTATAAAACATAAACCAAACGTTGGAGGTGGTCATTTCTTCATGCGCAGTGATAAACTCGGCACTCTAAAGCACCCGAGAGCGTTTTTTTCCATGCCAACCTAACCAGAGTGACGGGAGCGGCACAATTCAGAAAAAGTGCTCAGCTCGCCGAGAAAATGCGATTTAAGCAATAAAATTAAAAATGCTTATAAAACACAAACCAAACGTTGGAGGTGGTCATTTCTTCATGCGCAGTGATAAACTCGGCACTCTAAAGCACCCGAGAGCGTTTTTTTCCATGCCAACCTAACCAGAGTGACGGGAGCGGCACAATTCAGAAAAAGTGCTCAGCTCGCCGAGAAAATGCGATTTAGGCAATAAAATTAAAAATGCTTATAAAACATAAACCAAACGTTGGAGGTGGTCATTTCTTCATGCGCAGTGATAAACTCGGCACTCTAAAGCACCCGAGAGCGTTTTTTTCCATGCCAACCTAACCAGAGTGACGGGAGCGGCACAATTCAGAAAAAGTGCTCAGCTCGCCGAGAAAATGCGATTTAAGCAATAAAATTAAAAATGCTTATAAAACATAAACCAAACGTTGGAGGTGGTCATTTCTTCATGCGCAGTGATAAACTCGGCACTCTAAAGCACCCGAGAGCGTTTTTTTCCATGCCAACCTAACCAGTGTGACGGGAGCGGCACAATTCAGAAAAAGTGCTCAGCTCGCCGAGAAAATGCGATTTAAGCAATAAAATTAAAAATGCTTATAAAACATAAACCAAACGTTGGAGGTGGTCATTTCTTCATGCGCAGTGATAAACTCGGCACTCTAAAGCACCCGAGAGCGTTTTTTTCCATGCCAACCTAACCAGAGTGACGGGAGCGGCACAATTCAGAAAAAGTGCTCAGCTCGCCGAGAAAATGCGATTTAAGCCATAAAATTAAAAATGCTTATAAAACATAAACCAAACGTTGGAGGTGGTCATTTCTTCATGCGCAGTGATAAACTCGGCACTCTAAAGCACCCGAGAGCGTTTTTTTCCATGCCAACCTAACCAGAGTGACGGGAGCGGCACAATTCAGAAAAAGTGCTCAGCTCGCCGAGAAAATGCGATTTAAGCAATAAAATTAAAAATGCTTATAAAACATAAACCAAACGTTGGAGGTGGTCATTTCTTCATGCGTAGTGATAAACTCGGCACTCTAAAGCACCCGAGAGCGTTTTTTTCCATGCCAACCTAACCAGAGTGACGGGAGCGGCACAATTCAGAAAAAGTGCTCAGCTCGCCGAGAAAATGCGATTTAAGCAATAAAATTAAAAATGCTTATAAAACATAAACCAAACGTTGGAGGTGGTCATTTCTTCATGCGCAGTGATAAACTCGGCACTCTAAAGCACCCGAGAGCGTTTTTTTCCATGCCAACCTAACCAGAGTGACGGGAGCGGCACAATTCAGAAAAAGTGCTCAGCTCGCCGAGAAAATGCGATTTAAGCAATAAAATTAAAAATGCTTATAAAACATAAACCAAACGTTGGAGGTGGTCATTTCTTCATGCGCAGTGATAAACTCGGCACTCTAAAGCACCCGAGAGCGTTTTTTTCCATGCCAACCTAACCAGAGTGACGGGAGCGGCACAATTCAGAAAAAGTGCTCAGCTCGCCGAGAAAATGCGATTTAAGCAATAAAATTAAAAATGCTTATAAAACATAAACCAAACGTTGGAGGTGGTCATTTCTTCATGCGCAGTGATAAACTCGGCACTCTAAAGCACCCGAGAGCGTTTTTTTCCATGCCAACCTAACCAGAGTGACGGGAGCGGCACAATTCAGAAAAAGTGCTCAGCTCGCCGAGAAAATGCAATAAAATTAAAAATGCTTATAAAACATAAACCAAACGTTGGAGGTCGTCATTTCTTCATGCGCAGTGATAAACTCGGCACTCTAAAGCACCCGAGAGCGTTTTTTTCCATGCCAACCTAACCAGAGTGACGGGAGCGGCACAATTCAGAAAAAGTGCTCAGCTCGCCGAGAAAATGCGATTTAAGCAATAAAATTAAAAATGCTTATAAAACATAAACCAAACGTTGGAGGTGGTCATTTCTTCATGCGCAGTGATAAACTCGGCACTCTAAAGCACCCGAGAGCGTTTTTTTCCATGCCAACCTAACCAGAGTGACGGGAGCGGCACAATTCAGAAAAAGTGCTCAGCTCGCCGAGAAAATGCGATTTAAGCAATAAAATTAAAAATGCTTATAAAACATAAACCAAACGTTGGAGGTGGTCATTTCTTCATGCGCAGTGATAAACTCGGCACTCTAAAGCACCCGAGAGCGTTTTTTTCCATGCCAACCTAACCAGAGTGACGGGAGCGGCACAATTCAGAAAAAGTGCTCAGGTCGCCGAGAAAATGCGATTTAAGCAATAAAATTAAAAATGCTTATAAAACATAAACCAAACGTTGGAGGTGGTCATTTCTTCATGCGCAGTTATAAACTCGGCACTCTAAAGCACCCGAGAGCGTTTTTTTCCATGCCAACCTAACCAGAGTGACGGGAGCGGCACAATTCAGAAAAAGTGCTCAGCTCGCCGAGAAAATGCGATTTAAGCAATAAAATTAAAAATGCTTATAAAACATAAACCAAACGTTGGAGGTGGTCATTTCTTCATGCGCAGTGATAAACTCGGCACTCTAAAGCACCCGAGAGCGTTTTTTTCCATGCCAACCTAACCAGAGTGACGGGAGCGGCACAATTCAGAAAAAGTGCTCAGCTCGCCGAGAAAATGCGATTTAAGCAATAAAATTAAAAATGCCTATAAAACATAAACCAAACGTTGGAGGTGGTCATTTCTTCATGCTCAGTGATAAACTCGGGACTCTAAAGCACCCGAGAGCGTTTTTTCCATGCCAACCTAACCAGAGTGACGGGAGCGGCACAATTCAGAAAAAGTGCTCAGCTCGCCGAGAAAATGCGATTTAAGCAATAAAATTAAAAATGCTTATAAAACATAAACCAAACGTTGGAGGTGGTCATTTCTTCAATCGCAGTGATAAACTCGGCACTCTAAAGCACCCGAGAGCGTTTTTTTCCATGCCAACCTAACCAGAGTGACGGGAGCGGCACAATTCAGAAAAAGTGCTCAGCTCGCCGAGAAAATGCGATTTAAGCAATAAAATTAAAAATGCTTATAAAACATAAACCAAACGTTGGAGGTGGTCATTTCTTCATGCGCAGTGATAAACTCCGCACTCTAAAGCACCCGAGAGCGTTTTTTTCCATGCCAACCTAACCAGAGTGACGGGAGCGGCACAATTCAGAAAAAGTGCTCAGCCCGCCGAGAAAATGCGATTTAAGCAATAAAATTAAAAATGCTTATAAAACATAAACCAAACGTTGGAGGTGGTCATTTCTTCATGCGCAGTGATAAACTCGGCACTCTAAAGCACCCGAGAGCGTTTTTTTCCATGCCAACCTAACCAGTGTGACGGGAGCGGCACAATTCAGAAAAAGTGCTCAGCTCGCCGAGAAAATGCGATTTAAGCAATAAAATTAAAAATGCTTATAAAACATAAACCAAACGTTGGAGGTGGTCATTTCTTCATGCGCAGTGATAAACTCGGCACTCTAAAGCACCCGAGAGGGTTTTTTTCCATGCCAACCTAACCAGAGTGACGGGAGCGGCACAATTCAGAAAAAGTGCTCAGCTCGCCGAGAAAATGCGATTTAAGCAATAAAATTAAAAATGCTTATAAAACATAAACCAAACGTTGGAGGTGGTCATTTCTTCATGCGCAGTGATAAACTCGGCACTCTAAAGCACCCGAGAGCTTTTTTTTCCATGCCAACCTAACCAGAGTGACGGGAGCGGCACAATTCAGAAAAAGTGCTCAGCTCGCCGAGAAAATTCGATTTAAGCAATAAAATTAAAAATGCTTATAAAACATAAACCAAACGTTGGAGGTGGTCATTTCTTCATGCGCAGTGATAAACTCGGCACTCTAAAGCACCCGAGAACGTTTTTTTCCATGCCAACCTAACCAGAGTGACGGGAGCGGCACAATTCAGAAAAAGTGCTCAGCTCGCCGAGAAAATGCGATTTAAGCAATAAAATTAAAAATGCTTATAAAACATAAACCAAACGTTGGAGGTGGTCATTTCTTCATGCGCAGTGATAAACTCGGCACTCTAAAGCACCCGAGAGCGTTTTTTTCCATGCCAACCTAACCAGAGTGACGGGAGCGGCACAATTCAGAAAAAGTGCTCAGCTCGCCGAGAAAATGTGATTTAGGCAATAAAATTAAAAATGCTTATAAAACATAAACCAAACGTTGGAGGTGGTCATTTCTTCATGCGCAGTGATAAACTCGGCACTCTAAAGCACCCGAGAGCGTTTTTTTCCATGCCAACCTAACCAGAGTGACGGGAGCGGCACAATTCAGAAAAAGTGCTCAGCTCGCCGAGAAAATGCGATTTAAGCAATAAAATTAAAAATGCTTATAAAACATAAACCAAACGTTGGAGGTGGTCATTTCTTCATGCGCAGTGATAAACTCGGCACTCTAAAGCACCCGAGAGCGTTTTTTTCCATGCCAACCTAACCAGTGTGACGGGAGCGGCACAATTCAGAAAAAGTGCTCAGCTCGCCGAGAAAATGCGATTTAAGCAATAAAATTAAAAATGCTTATAAAACATAAACCAAACGTTGGAGGTGGTCATTTCTTCATGCGCAGTGATAAACTCGGCACTCTAAAGCACCCGAGAGCGTTTTTTTCCATGCCAACCTAACCAGAGTGACGGGAGCGGCACAATTCAGAAAAAGTGCTCAGCTCGCCGAGAAAATGCGATTTAAGCCATAAAAATAAAAATGCTTATAAAACATAAACCAAACGTTGGAGGTGGTCATTTCTTCATGCGCAGTGATAAACTCGGCACTCTAAAGCACCCGAGAGCGTTTTTTTCCATGCCAACCTAACCAGAGTGACGGGAGCGGCACAATTCAGAAAAAGTGCTCAGCTCGCCGAGAAAATGCGATTTAAGCAATAAAATTAAAAATGCTTATAAAACATAAACCAAACGTTGGAGGTGGTCATTTCTTCATGCGTAGTGATAAACTCGGCACTCTAAAGCACCCGAGAGCGTTTTTTTCCATGCCAACCTAACCAGAGTGACGGGAGCGGCACAATTCAGAAAAAGTGCTCAGCTCGCCGAGAAATTGCGATTTAAGCAATAAAATTAAAAATGCTTATAAAACATAAACCAAACGTTGGAGGTGGTCATTTCTTCATGCGCAGTGATAAACTCGGCACTCTAAAGCACCCGAGAGCGTTTTTTTCCATGCCAACCTAACCAGAGTGACGGGAGCGGCACAATTCAGAAAAAGTGCTCAGCTCGCCGAGAAAATGCGATTTAAGCAATAAAATTAAAAATGCTTATAAAACATAAACCAAACGTTGGAGGTGGTCATTTCTTCATGCGCAGTGATAAACTCGGCACTCTAAAGCACCCGAGAGCGTTTTTTTCCATGCCAACCTAACCAGAGTGACGGGAGCGGCACAATTCAGAAAAAGTGCTCAGCTCGCCGAGAAAATGCGATTTAAGCAATAAAATTAAAAATGCTTATAAAACATAAACCAAACGTTGGAGGTGGTCATTTCTTCATGCGCAGTGATAAACTCGGCACTCTAAAGCACCCGAGAGCGTTTTTTTCCATGCCAACCTAACCAGAGTGACGGGAGCGGCACAATTCAGAAAAAGTGCTCAGCTCGCCGAGAAAATGCAATAAAATTAAAAATGCTTATAAAACATAAACCAAACGTTGGAGGTCGTCATTTCTTCATGCGCAGTGATAAACTCGGCACTCTAAAGCACCCGAGAGCGTTTTTTTCCATGCCAACCTAACCAGAGTGACGGGAGCGGCACAATTCAGAAAAAGTGCTCAGCTCGCCGAGAAAATGCGATTTAAGCAATAAAATTAAAAATGCTTATAAAACATAAACCAAACGTTGGAGGTGGTCATTTCTTCATGCGCAGTGATAAACTCGGCACTCTAAAGCACCCGAGAGCGTTTTTTTCCATGCCAACCTAACCAGAGTGACGGGAGCGGCACAATTCAGAAAAAGTGCTCAGCTCGCCGAGAAAATGCGATTTAAGCAATAAAATTAAAAATGCTTATAAAACATAAACCAAACGTTGGAGGTGGTCATTTCTTCATGCGCAGTGATAAACTCGGCACTCTAAAGCACCCGAGAGCGTTTTTTTCCATGCCAACCTAACCAGAGTGACGGGAGCGGCACAATTCAGAAAAAGTGCTCAGGTCGCCGAGAAAATGCGATTTAAGCAATAAAATTAAAAATGCTTATAAAACATAAACCAAACGTTGGAGGTGGTCATTTCTTCATGCGCAGTTATAAACTCGGCACTCTAAAGCACCCGAGAGCGTTTTTTTCCATGCCAACCTAACCAGAGTGACGGGAGCGGCACAATTCAGAAAAAGTGCTCAGCTCGCCGAGAAAATGCGATTTAAGCAATAAAATTAAAAATGCTTATAAAACATAAACCAAACGTTGGAGGTGGTCATTTCTTCATGCGCAGTGATAAACTCGGCACTCTAAAGCACCCGAGAGCGTTTTTTTCCATGCCAACCTAACCAGAGTGACGGGAGCGGCACAATTCAGAAAAAGTGCTCAGCTCGCCGAGAAAATGCGATTTAAGCAATAAAATTAAAAATGCCTATAAAACATAAACCAAACGTTGGAGGTGGTCATTTCTTCATGCTCAGTGATAAACTCGGGACTCTAAAGCACCCGAGAGCGTTTTTTCCATGCCAACCTAACCAGAGTGACGGGAGCGGCACAATTCAGAAAAAGTGCTCAGCTCGCCGAGAAAATGCGATTTAAGCAATAAAATTAAAAATGCTTATAAAACATAAACCAAACGTTGGAGGTGGTCATTTCTTCATGCGCAGTGATAAACTCGGCACTCTAAAGCACCCGAGAGCGTTTTTTTCCATGCCAACCTAACCAGAGTGACGGGAGCGGCACAATTCAGAAAAAGTGCTCAGCTCGCCGAGAAAATGCGATTAAAGCAATAAAATTAAAAATGCTTATAAAACATAAACCAAACGTTGGAGGTGGTCATTTCTTCATGCGCAGTGATAAACTCGGCACTCTAAAGCACCCGAGAGCGTTTTTTTCCATGCCAACCTAACCAGAGTGACGGGAGCGGCACAATTCAGAAAAAGTGCTCAGCTCGCCGAGAAAATGCGATTTAAGCAATAAAATTAAAAATGCTTATAAAACATAAACCAAACGTTGGAGGTGGTCATTTCTTCATGCGCAGTGATAAACTCGGCACTCTAAAGCACCCGAGAGCGTTTTTTTTCCATGCCAACCTAACCAGAGTGACGGGAGCGGCACAATTCAGAAAAAGTGCTCAGCTCGCCGAGAAAATGCGATTTAAGCAATAAAATTAAAAATGCTTATAAAATGTAGTGTATTATTATCATGATATCATGCAATGTTCATCTCACTAGTAAGCCTAAGTATGACCAGGTCATGTTCGGGTCAGGTTCGTGCGGGATTGTTTGGGGCTTGGTCCAGGAAGGTAGACTCGTTGGCGCCAGACACATCTGGCTTCCATTAACAACTGCTAAGATACACACGATGTAGAGATGGGGGAGCAACGGCGGGGTCATAGGTCAGCCAACAGCCCCATCTGCGCGCTCCCGCGTGGAGGGAAGCGCAAGGGTATAAGGTTTAGGACGAGAGTAGACAAAGAGACTCGACATCTTGGCTAGGGCGCGAGACACTTCTCTCTGACATCGGTTGAATAAAATCTTTCCCCAATCAGCCATGTGTGACTGAAGTTTTCCTTCCCCAAGCCAGCCACTTTTTCACCATCTTGTTTGGAAGACCAGCTGACCATCGAAGAGAATTCACCACAATTTTGGCGTCACGAACAGTTCTCTTGTCCTTCGGGGAGCCCTCGCCCGCCTGGGTGCGAGCATTGAGCGTCCGGCCGGCAGGCTGAGTTTGAGGTGAGAAGCTTCCACTCACAGTATCGCGATGTGCTCGTGCCTGGTGTGGGGGGGGATGGGGTGGCTCCTGAGCGGGACAGTTAACGGGCCTGGTGTGCCAGTGGCTGGCAAAAAGGGGGGGGGATTGGTCTCCCCTAGCTGGATGTCGACGAGACGTGGATTTTGAAAGGGGGGAGTAGCCCCAATAGAAAAATGAAAATGTTCAATAAAAATAGAAAAAAAGAAAAAAGGCAAATAAAAATGGGAAAATAGCATAAGACTTAATGGGGAATGTGCACAACAGTGTGAGTGACATGTCTGGTGTGAATGATGAATGAGAAAGAAAATGCTCCGAGAGAGGGCACGTGAAACAGGACAGGATGTCTTAGGCATTACTGATCGGCTGTCACGAGAGAATAATAATAGAAAGTCCCATAAAACGTGGACTTTGTTTTGGCTACAGATCCGATGGAGGATGGAAATTTTAGCTGTGTGATTGAGGCGGAAACACAGGTACGATTGAACACTGTGTGCGACAAGAGACGGGCACCACCAAGCCACCGGAGGCATAATTCCCGGGGTCGTGCTGGGACGTTGAGATCACACGCAATGTAGTTGAGATCACACTAATGTGGTTGAGATGTTCGGTGGGGGCATTTGTCTCTATATATAGGTCGCACGAAAAAGGGAGGCGTGCTGCAGACCGCAATTGGCAAAGCGGAGGAATGGGCAGCCTTGGCATCCGTAACCGTGTGAACGAATGTGGGAAAATTACCGGCTGGGTCTGGGACCAGGGTGCCGAGAAGGATGATGCGCGCAGACCACGTTATTTGAGCACTGATCAGATTAGGAGTTTGTGCGGGTTGCAAGGTTCCCCCGGCTGACAGCTGGTGCGTTAGCCGCTTAGAGAGATACTCTTCGGGCAACTTACCGGGGCGAACCGGTGCGCTGCGGTTGTACCCAAGTCGTCACGGTCCGATTCCGATTGGCGAGGCGCACTGTAATAGCACACACTCCTGTCAAAGTCTGATAAAATTTACGGCTTGCAGCAGACCGCAATTGGCAGAGCGGAGGAGTGCGGAGCCGATAGAAATTGGAAAACGTGGAAAAAGAGGCCTCAAGAAAGGAGGGGGCCCTGGGTGCTCCAAGGCGCGGAATGGTGCTGTGTCGGCAAAGGTGGGGGCCGGCGAGACGCGCGGGCCTGGCCAGCCCGTGGCGTCAACATTGATACGCTGACCCCCCCCGTTGTCCGAGGGCGCTGTGCCGAGGAGCCCGCAAAGGCGAGGCTGGGTCCCCCCGGTAGAGGTCAACGTCGATGAGGACTGAGACGAGACGAGGGGAGATCAAATGTTGATGAGCAAAGGGTGCATGATCAACAGCGAACGTGCATGATTGAAACTGAAACATCACCGGCACTAATGTTTAACAGTTTGCAAATAGGCAAGAGAGAGACATGCTTGCAATACTCATTGAAATAATAATGTAAATGTACCTGTGTGTCTTAAGAAAGGAGTTGGGCCGTGGCAGCAGTGATTTATGGCAGGACGCCACACATTCGGCCCAAGACCGATAGGTGGAGGGAGAAAGTGAAGAAAAGGGGGGGGTTCGCTCGTAAATTAAGAGGGAGCCTGTTGAGGGCGGCCAGCGCCCCTAGTCCATCTGACAACTAATGAGAAAGTGAGTGATTACGTTAACTTGAACAAGATTGACCAAACAAATACGAGACGGTGGACGCGCACGTCTCCTCCCAGAGGACAAAGAGACACGGACAGAACTCCCGGGTAGTTTGAGGAAAAGCTTCGTGGAGCGCTGCCCCCAAATTCTTCACTAATTTATGTCAGGACGCCACAAATGCGGCCAGAGACAGATAGAAAGAGGGAGTGAGAGAAGAAAGGGGCGCTAACTCGTAAATAATGAGGAGATATTGGGAGTAATCTATTGGTCCTTTCTTTAAGACCCTTTAAATCATTTCCTGGAGTAGAGAGGTTAGCAACACGAGAGATTTAGAGGTTCAACAGAAAGAGAGTTAAAAGAAAATAACATTTTTGATTTGAGCAATTGCAGGCTAACAGGAGCATGAGAGAGGAGAGCTGAGAAGCGGGATCCACTTTGATCGGGGAGATTGGAAATTCACAGCACCATATTCTAAGTCGCATTTTTGAGCAAGCATGACACAGGTAACGCGTGAGAGATCAAGACATAGATCAGGGCTAGTTGTGGGACGCAGACCTCTGAGTTAATTTTGAATAATGATACTGAAGACACAATGTACTGTCCCATTAAATTGGAACTATAGACAGAACGTAGCTCGACAATAGGATGAGTTGCAGGACTTACAATAAAAAGACGACATTGCTGTTACTAGGAGAATTCGACTTTTGGTAAACAAACGTTACTAGTGAATGGAGGGCAGCAGCTACATTTGGAGATAGTCTTACAAGTTTGATGTCCCAGTCTGTCACTCTCAGTGCCAGGATCCCTGAAAACCCGATCCCGAGACTCCGCCTGCAGCCGTGGACGACTACAAAACGGTGCCTGGCTTTGAGGCACCTTTGACCTTTGGCAAAGACAAAGAAAGACTGTTGTTGTGCTTGGAGGGGGCAAGTACACTCCGGAGAAAAGACGACATCCTCGGGGACGAGAAAAGACAGTGAGAAGTGGAGGAACTCACAATGTTGAAGAAAAAATGGACATTTGAAGAATGGACTCATTCGAGAGTGATGGATGCGTTGGCTCTGAAGCAACAACAAAAGAACACCATCTTGAGAGGGTGAGGTGCGGCAAAAGATATGGACTTGAAATGTCCGACGGCCAAATCGCACTCCTTGCCGTGGCGGTGCTAAACTTCGTGGGGCTTGGGGTAGAGTGGACAGGAGCGTCATTGTGCACTGGGTTCGACAGAACTGAGGAGATTTGATAAAAATTTGAATAATGCGTAGAGCTACAGAGAGAAGCATCATGGTCAGAGATTGAACAGATTTGAATAAAACAAATAGGCTAAAACGGTGAGAAACAAGAGCGAGATCTGATGTTTTGGCTCACCAGACATAAGAAGTAGAAATCGAGTTTGATAAATTTTAGAACGGGACATCTAGACTAAAGTGGATTCAGTCAAGAGGAAGCTAGGACGCTCGATGTACCTACTCAATACGATAGAAGTTTGTTGCACCATGGTGGAGGTTGGGTAGTCAGAAAGTTGGATCCGTTAAATTTTTGACTTTCACACATTCATGCATAGGAGTCGCACAAGGCCACAGGTAACAAGATAATGACTGAGATAGGGCTCAATTTCAACTGCACCCACACGGCAATGTAGAAGCAGGAGAGCGGAGTAAGGGGTTATATGCTAAACAGTCCGCTGTAGGGTTACCAATAGGAGATTCTGTCAAAAGAACTACTAAGAGGTGGAGGCGAAGATAATAGGAGGACATAGATATTCGAAGGTTTGATAAAGGACAACTCCATTGTCAGAGATCAGATTAAAGCAAGTAGGAACGGGAGTATTTTGGCATTTTAACAGGAATTGACAGCGAGGGAGATTGAGGATAGAAGATCTGGACAGCAATGACGTAAATTACGTTAAAAACTGCTCATTCGAGGGAGAAGGCTCGGCGCTCCCTGTGTGGAGCTGCAGCTTTGCAGAAGGGGGGCAGACCACGCGAGTGAGTGGATGAAAGGAGTGGTGATAGGCGACCACTTAAGGAAGTGGGGAGAGGTGTTGGATGGTGTGACAGGCAGGAGTTTTAGGGAGAAGAAGAAAAGAAAAAGGGGGGAGTGAGACTCGCCAAGAGGGGCAATGAGGAGAAGCAGACTGAGAAACAGTTTTGAGCAAGACAACGGGAAAAAAGGGGGAGAGCCAAATGATGGCGTAAAAAGCCAGAGAGAATAGTCTGACCCGTCTTTATTGAATTTAATTAAGATATGTAATAGAGATCGAGTTTGTAGGACCAATCTGAGGTTATGGAGGCTCCCTCAAAACGCGGGTCCCACAGTTAGTCCCTCAGATAGACATATATCACAATTTGCGAGGAATCGGATGGGCGAGTTTATGGAAAATTGAATTGGAGATTTTACAATAGGTCATGTTGACGAGTATGTCCGAATGTGAAGAGTCACTATTAGGAGTCAATATTTGCCTACACACTAACATACTAACTTTGCTTGGTTTGAGGGGAGAGCTGAGTGATAGAGACGGATGAGTGTGTCTGTGAGTGTGTGGATGGGTGAGTGCGCATGTGATCATCTACGGCTGTGTGTGCGCAGTACGATTGGCCAGAGAGGTCTGAAGTTGGGGTGATGTGTTTGCCATTGAGGATAAAATTCCTCTCACCTGAAGGGGTGGTACAGATCGGAGGGACTGGAACTGGTAAGTGATGAGTTCTGATCGGAACCATGGTTCAATGATCAATCAGGGGCACCATCGACAACCAAACGGTTCGATGGAGAAGGCCCATTTCCGTGATATGGTCAGACAAGACAGAACTAGTATTGAACATCAAGACTTTGGACGATTTGACGTGTGAGGACTTTGAGCTCACCCAACGGGGTGACGGACTAGGTGGACAGTGACCAAATGTTTGACGCTTGAGCTTGCTTGCGACATGAGCGAGCTCTGCTTTGTTTTTCTGTGTGACTTGATTTTTTGCAGCAGCAGCAACGGCCGCCAGCCAAGGAGCGGATTGCGCGCTGCTTGCGTAACTTGTTTTCGTTCTTGCAGGTTGTCAATTGCGTTCGTGGAAAATTTGTATTGAATTTACAGGAATATGTTAACCCTTGCCCTTTTGGTTTTTATAATGAACGTGTTGATTACATGGTTTTCAGGACAGGATCCCCGAGCGCCAGGATTCATTTTATGACTGTTTTTGTTTTGATACTTGATGTCTGTTTTTGTGTGTACAAATGTCCGCTGTCAGCAGGGCTATGAGCTCACTGACAGGAGTGCGCTGATTTTTGTGTGTGTTGCCGAGTGTGTGGTGGACAGTCAAGTTTCAGGGACTTGGGGTGACGGTCCCGGGGCCCAGATTGGAGCTGGAGGTTCCGCGGGCCTGGCTACAATGAGTGTGGTGGTGAGAGGGGACGCTTTGCAGGTTCCTTTTGATACGTAATGACACATTAAGTGAATGTGTCAAAAGGGGGGAGTGGTAAAACAGAAAGGGGTGAGTAGGTTTCAATTTGTAATTGTGATATACAAAGTTTTTTTCCAAATTCACTTGTTTTTAAGCTTTAACAGGACACGCCAGAATTCAACTAGCAGTGACGGAAGGAGCGGAAGAAGCATCTTGAAAGAAAGGGAGTTAACGGGGGACAACAGCCTGGAATGGATGCGAAGCGTGGTAACGATTTAGTGACAATAAGGTTTAAGGTTTTTCAATGACGAAGTGCGAAGGACAAATCATACAGTGATTTGGGGATGGACAGTGGCACAATACACAACGAAAGTTTGGAAGGTTATTGAATGTCGGAGGAAGACGGGGCCAGAGACAAGGAATGGGGAAATTTCTGAACGCGTGACTGCATCAAAGCTGCTATTACAGGGCAAATGTTTAATTATACATTTTAGGACGAGTAGTTTGCATAACGAATACGGAGAGGATTTGAGTGGCTGTACCGTTTTGGAAAGATTACGTGAGCGTTGTTTCAGAATGATAACTGGTTTGAACAGTGAGGTGGCTCAAACATAAGGCACGGATACATAAAGGTACAGATCTAGGAAACTACAGTATTGTGAGGGATACCGGTTTGAGAATGCTACGCATCTTTAAACTGAAGAAGGAATTTGGGGGTGACAAATAGTATTTGGACGGGAAAAAGAGCGGCTGAAGTGACATGACTGACGGGACTTCAGAAAGATGACAGTGTGATCGAGACAGTGACATCTGTGACAGGAAAGGCTACCAGGACCAGGTAGAAGTTACATTGTGACTGGGGGGATCTGGCAACGCTGTCGGCACGACGAGAAATGAGGGGAATGAGTCCTGGAGTGCTTGCTTGTTTGTTTGCTTGTTTGTTTGTTTGTTTGTTTGTTTGTTTGTTTCAGGGACCGCGTGGGCCTCTGGGAACGAGGGGTAGGTGTCGGGAGCGCTCGGGCGTTCTGATGAGATTTCGATGAGACGATTGACACAGCTTTCTCCTCGTGGCCCCATCACCGCCAAATAATTATTTGAGGGGGCTGGAAACACTGGAGCTATCGGGTTGTGTTGCCCCGCCAGCGGTGGCCGTCGGGGCCGGAAGGACGTCCGGCCTGGGCTGCGGCCTTTGACATTATGACTCCACATGTTCGCACTGTTAAAGTCACTCGATACAGACAGTAGCATTAGCTTGTCATAGGTCTCCTGGCTGCTGACCGGGGCCTTGCACGGGATTCAACAGCCGTAAGCAACAGGAGGACATTGAACGGACAGCTGGCCCGGGACAGTGCCGTCTACTACTAGTGCTATTTCCCACTGACGGCTCAGTGGACTGGATTTCATATCTGCACGCACTTGTGCATGCAAGGGGGGCAGCGCAACGACGGGTTTAATGTTCTTGCATGCTTTGACGATTCGTTTTTATATACCTCACTGTGTTACATCGTTGTTTTGTTGCCATGTTATTTACTTTATTATGTGACCTCATTTGCTTGCCCCGTGGCATGTTTACGATACAACATTGCATGTTGAGGGATTTGTATTTGAGGGTCATGGTTCTGCTTGTTGCTGTGTTTAGGGCTCATGCTACGCTTTGTGAAATGTGGTGTGTGCCGGAGCTCTCTTCACCTGACTCTCGCCAGGTGGGGGCGCCTCCGGGGGTGTAGAATGGGCCTCCCTCTTTTTCCTCGTCATTAGATTGGCGGGTTTTTTTCGACGGCGGTCCGGCAACTTTTTGGGGCTTCTAACGGGCCACAGCAAACTTTTCCTCTCCAAATTGATGGCGTTGGTGATATATTACCGAAGGGGGGTGTGCGGACGGCGTCAATCAGTTAATGGGGTTGGGGGATTCGATCTTGGTCAAATGTGGTTCCTGAGAGGCCTCAGATTGCTGTCAGGGAGGAATTTGCTGTTAAATTAGGTTGAGCTTTCCTAGTTAATGTAACCTTAAGTAGCATGCCTTGAGCATGGTTTAGGATGAGACAAATAGGTCCAAATTGTAGACGAAAAGCATAAAATGGTTGGGGGAAGGTTTTTGGATGTACCGATGTCTTTTCGTGTTGGGTTGTTGCCGGGGCACTTGTGGTGCCCCGGCAGGGGGGAATATGTAGTGTATTATTATCATGATATCATGCAATGTTCATCTCACTAGTAAGCCTAAGTATGACCAGGTCATGTTCGGGTCAGGTTCGTGCGGGATTGTTTGGGGCTTGGTCCAGGAAGGTAGACTCGTTGGCGCCAGACACATCTGGCTTCCATTAACAACTGCTAAGATACACACGATGTAGAGATGGGGGAGCAACGGCGGGGTCATAGGTCAGCCAACAGCCCCATCTGCGCGCTCCCGCGTGGAGGGAAGCGCAAGGGTATAAGGTTTAGGACGAGAGTAGACAAAGAGACTCGACATCTTGGCTAGGGCGCGAGACACTTCTCTCTGACATCGGTTGAATAAAATCTTTCCCCAATCAGCCATGTGTGACTGAAGTTTTCCTTCCCCAAGCCAGCCACTTTTTCACCATCTTGTTTGGAAGACCAGCTGACCATCGAAGAGAATTCACCACAAAAACATAAACCAAACCTTGGAGGTGGTCATTTCTTCATGCGCAGTGATAAACTCGGCACTCTAAAGCACCCGAGAGCGTTTTTTTCCATGCCAACCTAACCAGAGTGACGGGAGCGGCACAATTCAGAAAAAGTGCTCAGCTCGCCGAGAAAATGCGATTTAAGCAATAAAATTAAAAATGCTTATAAAACATAAACCAAACGTTGGAGGTGGTCATTTCTTCATGCGCAGTGATAAACTCGGCACTCTAAAGCACCCGAGAGCGTTTTTTTCCATGCCAACCTAACCAGAGTGACGGGAGCGGCACAATTCAGAAAAAGTGCTCAGCTCGCCGAGAAAATGCGATTTAAGCAATAAAATTAAAAATGCTTATAAAACATAAACCAAACGTTGGAGGTGGTCATTTCTTCATGCGCAGTGATAAACTCGGGACTCTAAAGCACCCGAGAGCGTTTTTTTCCATGCCAACCTAACCAGAGTGACGGGAGCGGCACAATTCAGAAAAAGTGCTCAGCTCGCCGAGAAAATGCGATTTAAGCAATAAAATTAAAAATGCTTATAAAACATAAACCAAACGTTGGAGGTGGTCATTTCTTCATGCGCAGTGATAAACTCGGCACTCTAAAGCACCCGAGAGCGTTTTTTTCCATGCCAACCTAACCAGAGTGACGGGAGCGGCACAATTCAGAAAAAGTGCTCAGCTCGCCGAGAAAATGCGATTTAAGCAATAAAATTAAAAATGCTTATAAAACATAAACCAAACGTTGGAGGTGGTCATTTCTTCATGCGCAGTGATAAACTCGGCACTCTAAAGCACCCGAGAGCGTTTTTTTCCATGCCAACCTAACCAGAGTGACGGGAGCGGCACAATTCAGAAAAAGTGCTCAGCTCGCCGAGAAAATGCGATTTAAGCAATAAAATTAAAAATGCTTATAAAACATAAACCAAACGTTGGAGGTGGTCATTTCTTCATGCGCAGTGATAAACTCGGCACTCTAAAGCACCCGAGAGCGTTTTTTTTCCATGCCAACCTAACCAGAGTGACGGGAGCGGCACAATTCAGAAAAAGTGCTCAGCTCGCCGAGAAAATGCGATTTAAGCAATAAAATTAAAAATGCTTATAAAACATAAACCAAACGTTGGAGGTGGTCATTTCTTCATGCGCAGTGATAAACTCGGCACTCTAAAGCACCCGAGAGCGTTTTTTTCCATGCCAACCTAACCAGAGTGACGGGAGCGGCACAATTCAGAAAAGGTGCTCAGCTCGCCGAGAAAATGCGATTTAAGCAATAAAATTAAAAATGCTTATAAAACATAAACCAAACGTTGGAGGTGGTCATTTCTTCATGCGCAGTGATAAACTCGGCACTCTAAAGCACCCGAGAGCGTTTTTTTTCCATGCCAACCTAACCAGAGTGACGGGAGCGGCACAATTCAGAAAAAGTGCTCAGCTCGCCGAGAAAATGCGATTTAAGCAATAAAATTAAGAATGCTTATAAAACATAAACCAAACGTTGGAGGTGGTCATTTCTTCATGCGCAGTGATAAACTCGGCACTCTAAAGCACCCGAGAGCGTTTTTTTTCCATGCCAACCTCACCAGAGTGACGGGAGCGGCACAATTCAGAAAAAGTGCTCAGCTCGCCGAGAAAATGCGATTTAAGCAATAAAATTAAAAATGCTTATAAAACATAAACCAAACGTTGGAGGTGGTCATTTCTTCATGCGCAGTGATAAACTCGGCACTCTAAAGCACCCGAGAGCGTTTTTTTCCATGCCAACCTAACCAGAGTGACGGGAGCGGCACAATTCAGAAAAGGTGCTCAGCTCGCCGAGAAAATGCGATTTAAGCAATAAAATTAAAAATGCTTATAAAACATAAACCAAACGTTGGAGGTGGTCATTTCTTCATGCGCAGTGATAAACTCGGCACTCTAAAGCACCCGAGAGCGTTTTTTTCCATGCCAACCTAACCAGAGTGACGGGAGCGGCACAATTCAGAAAAAGTGCTCAGCTCGCCGAGAAAATGCGATTTAAGCAATAAAATTAAAAATGCTTATAAAACATAAACCAAACGTTGGAGGTGGTCATTTCTTCATGCGCAGTGATAAACTCGGCACTCTAAAGCACCCGAGAGCGTTTTTTTCCATGCCAACCTAACCAGAGTGACGGGAGCGGCACAATTCAGAAAAAGTGCTCAGCTCGCCGAGAAAATGCGATTTAAGCAATAAAATTAAAAATGCTTATAAAACATAAACCAAACGTTGGAGGTGGTCATTTCTTCATGCGCAGTGATAAACTCGGCACTCTAAAGCCCCCGAGAGCGTTTTTTTCCATGCCAACCTAACCAGAGTGACGGGAGCGGCACAATTCAGAAAAGGTGCTCAGCTCGCCGAGAAAATGCGATTTAAGCAATAAAATTAAAAATGCTTATAAAACATAAACCAAACGTTGCAGGTGGTCATTTCTTCATGCGCAGTGATAAACTCGGCACTCTGAAGCACCCGAGAGCGCTTTTTTCTATGCCAACCTAACCAGAGTGACGGGAGCGGCACCATTCAGAAAAAGTGCTCAGCTCGTCGAGAAAATGCGATTCAAGCAATGAAAATTAAAAAAAGCTAATAAAACATAAACCAAACGTTGTAGGTGGTTATTTCTTCATGAGCAGTGATAAAGTCGGCAACTGAAGCACCTGAGAGCGCTTTTTTCTATGCCAACCTAGCCAAGTTACGGGAGCGGCACCATTCAGAAAAAGTGCTCAGCTCGTCGAGAAAATGCGATTTAAGCAATAAAATTAAAAATGCTTATGAAACATAAACTAAACGTTGCAGGTGGTCATTTCTTCATGAGCAGTGATAAACTCGGCACTCTGAAGCACCCAAGAGCGCTTTTTTCTATGCCAACGTAACCAGAGTGACGGGAGACGCACCATTCAGAAAACGTGCTCAGCTCGTAGAGAAAATGCGATTTAAGCAATAAAATTAAAAATGCTTATGAAACATAAACCAAACGTTGTAGGTGGTTATTTCTTCATGAGCACTGATAAACTCGGCACTCTGAAGCACCCGAGAGCGCCATTTTCTATGCCAACCTAACCAGAGTGACGGGAGACGCACCATTCAGAAAACGTGCTCAGCTCGCCGAGAAAATGCGATTTAAGCAATAAAATTAAAAATGCTTATAAAACACAAACCAAACGTTGTAGGTGGTCATTTCTTCATGCGCAGTGATAAACTCGGCTCTCTAAAGCACCTGTTAGGTCTAAATACCATCAGACATTAAACCACACACTGGAAGGAAGAGGAGAAAAGAACCAGAACAGGTTTACTCGCGAGGAGAACGATAGAGAGAGGAAACTCGGTTACAATCTCCATCAATTCTGAGTTCTCCCTCCACGTGCTCCTCTATTTAATGTTTTGGTTTCCCTGGTTACAGAGGCGTTGCTACACTAAAGGGAGGGGAGATTGTGTCTGTAGCAACGCTGATTAGCTAAGGAATGTAGTGTGGTGTGAATTCGCACTTCATTGTCGGCCCGTGACCCCCGCAGAGTTTGTCCATCTGTTCTCCTCCAGTTGTTGGCCGAGTCGTCCGCGAGCGAGATCAGATAACTCCTGTGGAACAATGCAACTAAACCTTGGCTAGACTTTATCTACTTAGTAAATTAACACGCAATAAGAATGAGTGACTTGTCCTAAACACTTTAACAAACATTGAGTAAATATGGGATAACTTGTAACCATCTATGAACCAAACCTACAGTTAACTAAAAGGAATGAAGTTTCTTTCAACCAAATAAGAACATTTCGCCTATGCAAATAAGCTCTGCTCATTGTTAGTGAAGGCTTCTTACAGAAACAAAAACACACAGATAACATAAGGACAGGAAGGATACAATATGGCTGACAGAGATCAAAAGACTTCCCTGTCACTAAAGAGAAAGAACCTAGATGAAAGGAAAGCCATAAACTCATAAATGACAAGGCTTTACTTAAATTATTCCAACATTTCCCTCCTGTTTATCACATATTTGCTCAATATTTACATCACCAAAAACAACCACTTCTCTTGATCTTCAGTTGTCGGATCACAAGTATGGCACAAATAAGTTTACACCGAAAAAGGATAAATGTTGCGATATTAACATTCGGAAACACACAGATCTGGGAAAAAGTCTGTAAACTCAAGTGCAAAAATTGCATCATTATCACCGTTATCATCAACATGCTGCCGTTCAGACATTAGGCATACCCGGGCCATCTCGTCGTCCATGGGCGAGATTGCTGTAGTGATAAGACGATTAAACAGAGCACGGAGACATGGAATACAACAACATCCACAAAAGGTGAGTATAGCAGTAATTGAGGACACAAGGGCTTTATACTTCCCAAAAGCAGTCATCCACTTGTTGTGCTCTTTCATCCTCGTGTTGAGGGATTGCAAGTTTGCAATCATCTTCGTCAGGCTCCCATCAGGGGTGGTGTCATTCTGGATGAAGGTGCAGCATTGTTCCCTGAACATTGCGCAGACCCTTCCTTTCCCAGACAACAACATAACAAGAGCATTGCGGTTCTGGATTGACCTTCGGGAAGGCATGGCTAGCTGTTCGTGCACCGCCTCAAGTCCCGCTTGTGTCCGTTTGCCCAATTTCTGCATGTTGCAATGGATGTAGTTTATCCTGTCAACGTTCTTGTTCATCGTCCACCAGCAGCAAATGGAGGACTCCCATCCCGCTTCAATTTGGTCAATTAAGTCTTATTAATCAGGAACTCCTCTGGGGACTTTAATTCCATCAATTTTAGTCGGATCATCGTCGCCTCTCAAATTTAAAGACATTATATTTTTGTTTTTTCCAGCTTTTTCCCAGATCTTGGCATGTCGATACATATACAATTTTGGTTGACTACATTCTCTAAAAGCAATGGTTTCTTTTCTTTTTCTTCCATTCAACGGATATTATATTGAACACTTTCTCTAACATTTTCACAATCAGTAAACAAACTATCCACATTCATTTTCGAGATATTGATTCCATTCTTTAACATCTACAGCAGTTGTTGACAAACTATTATTTCTTTACATAACCCTTCTGCCACTGTTAAGGCATTCAATGTTTATTCTGAAGCCAATTCAATCCATTTTTAGAATGCATCTATTATGACCAGGCATTATAACCCTGTGGATTGTGTTAAGCACATGTTAAACAAGCTCTACAAAAAATTTTTTTATAAACGTTTTGAATATGAATCAAATTCATATGATGTATAAAGCTGACTGAACTGCCCCATTATCCCTCCTCTTGAGCCATGCGACACACAACCATGGCTCAATATTGCTGCCCGCTTGTATAGGTTTTTTGGAGGATAGGTCAGTCTTCTGGTCATTTATAGATACCATTCTCCACTCTTGCTCCTCTTTTCGTCCATAATTGAATCTCAGTCGATGGAATTTGTCGCTGCACATCTTTTAAAAATATTTCAGTAATTTAATCTGCTTCTTCTGTGTGTAAAATTTGAAGCGTCTTTTGCACTACAGCTATGCAGTTCCGTCTGCAAGCTTGTTACGTCTTGGCACCTTATCAGTCTCGTGTGTGCCCTGCACACGTGCATATATCTATTTTTCGTGCCAATTGGACTGCTACTAGCTTAGTTGTAGTTTCTTTTCAATCATTTTCTCATCGTTTATCACAAGAATCTTAGCAATTTGAATAAAAATCAAAATGTATGTTTTATGTAACTCAATAGTACAATTTAGGGAATCCATATGTAGTAAAGTGTTGTATTACTACATATGATTTCATCTCCATTCAATTTGACACACCTTTCAAAATGCTTCTCAGTGTCCCAGTGCACACATGTTTTGCGTGTGTAACTGGTTGTCTCAACCCGTGTTCCACATCCTAATCTTTCCTTCCTCAAGGTGTCAAACCAATCCACTAGTTGGAAAAGATAAAAATCAACAAAATAACCATCAGTAAATTAGTATAATAGTTAATTGTTGTTGTTTCTTAACTTCAACTCGATCGCTCTCTTATTGTCAAATGTAAAAACTTAATAGTCTTGACACAACCAATTGACTATACCCTTTAAATTTAGCTTCAAAATGTCATTATTTTATAAATTTTCTTCATCCAATTCCAGAAAGCAAGTTCTTTCCATCTCTCAAATTTTGTTTCATCAAGGTTAGGCATTAATTCCTAGCCTTAATGCTAGTTTCTAATTAAGTTTCATTAATATAGTTTTTTGCCCATAAACTAATTGCTTGCTTTTTTTTTACTTCCTATTTTTACAAAATCGTTTTTGTTTTGCGGTGCAAGTCAGATAGACTACAGTGTAGGAAATTCTTTTTTGCACCTATATTAGCCAATTTCCCCCTTTTAACACATAACACCTACAGGACACAGACAACACAAAAACAGCAGAGACATAACTCACAAACAATACCAACAAACAACGCTGCGCAAACGTCATCCTCCTCTGACGTTTTGGTTATACTCTTTTTTTTTTTATCAGTGCCTTTCATCCTTAATGCAAACATTGTCACATTTTCCTTAAGCATCACCCTGCTCCAAATATTCAAACATTCTCTGAGAAACGCACACTTTCTCTGCTTCGTCCGCAGCCATAGCACCCCTCGTGCGAGGGGGGTGGCGCAGCATCAATGTTGATTGGTCACAGGCTGGCCATTTCCTGCAAATATCATGATGCCGGCCCACCACCCACACGAGCATAGCACAGGCCCATGCGGACAGCCCCGCGACAACGCGCAAGCGCAGGCACGCTTATCAGTTTCACCTTCTCAAAGGGCAGGCCAACTTTGCTGTTGCCCTCCCCCATCATGTTCACCTTCAACATCTTTCAGTCTTCTACACAACATTTGCTGTCTTTTATTGTCGTCCTATCAACCCACCATTCTAGTCACTTTCTGCCAAACACGTCTTATTTTCTCTACTTCCACACACTGCTCATCTTAGTTTCTCCAACAAACTTAAACACATCATCGTCCACTTCTCAATTTCCCTATTATTGCTCAACAGCCTCCAGAACATTCTCCATGACTGATTTCTTCCATAGAACACACATCTCACTCACACTCATACGCACACCCATTCATGAGGATCCTCTGCGCCCACACGCACACACACACCAGCACAAAAGGATGACCCACAACATATAAGAACACACAGAACGCACTAAGAACACTTTTTTGCTCGTATTACTTGTCAGATTTATTCTCTATTTTACTTTTAGAAGCTATTTGTAATTCCTTTCCATTTATTTTGCAAATTTTAACTTCAGTGTTACTTTGTATTACTTTATCCTTTTAACACAAATATCTCCTGTATATTTAAGCTAATTTCTCCTTAATTTTGGCAGCCAGGTTCCCACTTCATTACATGGAAACCTGATCTGATTTGATTTTGGCCTAGTCATAGTGTTTCTATTAATTTGTGCAGTCACGTGCCATGTGACCGTTTTCTCCGCAATTCCAGCACTTTATTGGAGGTTGCACAACTCCTCTTCCTCGGCCTCTAAAGCCTCCTCTGTTAGACATTGCTCGCCCTCTCTGGCCTTTCTGTCCTCTGCCTGCATTTTGGTAAAAAGTGTCACTATCCTGGTCAACCAGAAAAGTGTCTTTTGAAGCTTTCATTTGTTTTCGTTTTTGTTTGCCTATTACTATTTTTTCCGCATGGAGGGCATGATTTATATATTCCTCCAAAGTTCCGGTGTTCATTCCTATATGATTATTGATCACCCTAATTTTTATTGCAGGCTTGGACCCTACATGGATGGCATTTTTTAATTGCTGCTGATAAGCACCTTGAGGCGCATTATCTTCCACCAGTCCACTGTGTGTTTTAAACACTTTTGTCATGCGCACTCGATACTCATCAAAGGTTTCATTATCATTTTGCTTTGTTCTGCCTATTTCTGTATAATTTGCTTTGATTTCCTTTGACCAATCCATTTCTAGCGGGCTTTTCTGCCTAGTGGCTCTGTCCGTCATCCCATAAGGAGGAGGTGATTCCTCAATTTTGTGTGTGTCATGCATTTGCGGATACAACTTCGCAATGATCTTTAGTTTTGAATTTGTAGCATGTGTTTTCTCTTCTTGCTCTTGTACTGCTTCTAGTTCTCCCTCAAATTTATATTTTTTAACCCATTTATCGAAATTTCTAAGTTGGTCGAGATCCTGCCTTTCAATTATTTTCCAATCGTTACATTTTAGAGTATCTCGGATATTAGTTTTACTCTTCCCGTTCCCCATTTTAATCAATTTGGTCCCAACTGTAAAACCATAGGGGTTTCTAAAGTCGGGTGTTTCCAGTGGGATAACGAAAATATCCTGTGGTGATTCTCACTTCTACCAGCGTTCTGGTGGCTGGTGGAGAATCCTTGCCTATTGCGTCCACAGAACCACGTTATGTGTTCCCCACTGCTTTAATATGGAGTACTATATCTAGTGATACGTATTCCCATTCACACTCTCAATCATACAGTATTGCGTGACTTTCGGTTTCCCGCGGACTACGCTAACCCTTTTAAACGGACCTCTCCGCCGGACACCTCTGTCCTTTTATTTAAACGGACCTCTCCGTTTTGTTACCTTTAGAACGGACCTCTCCGTTTTGTAACTTTTCTTGGACACCTCTGTCCTTTTATTTCAACGGACCTCTCCGTTTTGGTACCTTTAGAACGGACCTCTCCGTTCTGTCCTAGGACTTTTATAGGGCACGACGAGCCCTCGGCCGCTCATTCTTTTAAAAAACAAAACAAACTCACCCTCTGGTTCTCCTCACCTCTGCACCTCGGATTGCCTTCAACCTTTGGATTCCAGCTGGCGTAGCAGACAACCAGCCCTTGAAAAGGATTCTAGGACCTCACCTAGGGAGGTCCTGCCGCGCGCGGTCTATCTGGATCTCCGCTGCCGCCCGCTGGAATCCTCAGGTGTCTTGGCATCCGGCTCGAAGGACCAAATAAATGTTAGGTCTAAATACCATCAGACATTAAACCACACACTGGAAGGAAGAGGAGAAAAGAACCAGAACAGGTTTACTCGCGAGGAGAACGATAGAGAGAGGAAACTCGGTTACAATCTCCATCAATTCTGAGTTCTCCCTCCACGTGCTCCTCTATTTAATGTTTTGGTTTCCCTGGTTACAGAGGCGTTGCTACACTAAAGGGAGGGGAGATTGTGTCTGTAGCAACGCTGATTAGCTAAGGAATGTAGTGTGGTGTGAATTCGCACTTCATTGTCGGCCCGTGACCCCCGCAGAGTTTGTCCATCTGTTCTCCTCCAGTTGTTGGCCGAGTCGTCCGCGAGCGAGATCAGATAACTCCTGTGGAACAATGCAACTAAACCTTGGCTAGACTTTATCTACTTAGTAAATTAACACGCAATAAGAATGAGTGACTTGTCCTAAACACTTTAACAAACATTGAGTAAATATGGGATAACTTGTAACCATCTATGAACCAAACCTACAGTTAACTAAAAGGAATGAAGTTTCTTTCAACCAAATAAGAACATTTCGCCTATGCAAATAAGCTCTGCTCATTGTTAGTGAAGGCTTCTTACAGAAACAAAAACACACAGATAACATAAGGACAGGAAGGATACAATATGGCTGACAGAGATCAAAAGACTTCCCTGTCACTAAAGAGAAAGAACCTAGATGAAAGGAAAGCCATAAACTCATAAATGACAAGGCTTTACTTAAATTATTCCAACATTTCCCTCCTGTTTATCACATATTTGCTCAATATTTACATCACCAAAAACAACCACTTCTCTTGATCTTCAGTTGTCGGATCACAAGTATGGCACAAATAAGTTTACACCGAAAAAGGATAAATGTTGCGATATTAACATTCGGAAACACACAGATCTGGGAAAAAGTCTGTAAACTCAAGTGCAAAAATTGCATCATTATCACCGTTATCATCAACATGCTGCCGTTCAGACATTAGGCATACCCGGGCCATCTCGTCGTCCATGGGCGAGATTGCTGTAGTGATAAGACGATTAAACAGAGCACGGAGACATGGAATACAACAACATCCACAAAAGGTGAGTATAGCAGTAATTGAGGACACAAGGGCTTTATACTTCCCAAAAGCAGTCATCCACTTGTTGTGCTCTTTCATCCTCGTGTTGAGGGATTGCAAGTTTGCAATCATCTTCGTCAGGCTCCCATCAGGGGTGGTGTCATTCTGGATGAAGGTGCAGCATTGTTCCCTGAACATTGCGCAGACCCTTCCTTTCCCAGACAACAACATAACAAGAGCATTGCGGTTCTGGATTGACCTTCGGGAAGGCATGGCTAGCTGTTCGTGCACCGCCTCAAGTCCCGCTTGTGTCCGTTTGCCCAATTTCTGCATGTTGCAATGGATGTAGTTTATCCTGTCAACGTTCTTGTTCATCGTCCACCAGCAGCAAATGGAGGACTCCCATCCCGCTTCAATTTGGTCAATTAAGTCTTATTAATCAGGAACTCCTCTGGGGACTTTAATTCCATCAATTTTAGTCGGATCATCGTCGCCTCTCAAATTTAAAGACATTATATTTTTGTTTTTTCCAGCTTTTTCCCAGATCTTGGCATGTCGATACATATACAATTTTGGTTGACTACATTCTCTAAAAGCAATGGTTTCTTTTCTTTTTCTTCCATTCAACGGATATTATATTGAACACTTTCTCAAACATTTTCACAATCAGTAAACAAACTATCCACATTCATTTTCGAGATATTGATTCCATTCTTTAACATCTACAGCAGTTGTTGACAAACTATTATTTCTTTACATAACCCTTCTGCCACTGTTAAGGCATTCAATGTTTATTCTGAAGCCAATTCAATCCATTTTTAGAATGCATCTATTATGACCAGGCATTATAACCCTGTGGATTGTGTTAAGCACATGTTAAACAAGCTCTACAAAAAATTTTTTTATAAACGTTTTGAATATGAATCAAATTCATATGATGTATAAAGCTGACTGAACTGCCCCATTATCCCTCCTCTTGAGCCATGCGACACACAACCATGGCTCAATATTGCTGCCCGCTTGTATAGGTTTTTTGGAGGATAGGTCAGTCTTCTGGTCATTTATAGATACCATTCTCCACTCTTGCTCCTCTTTTCGTCCATAATTGAATCTCAGTCGATGGAATTTGTCGCTGCACATCTTTTAAAAATATTTCAGTAATTTAATCTGCTTCTTCTGTGTGTAAAATTTGAAGCGTCTTTTGCACTACAGCTATGCAGTTCCGTCTGCAAGCTTGTTACGTCTTGGCACCTTATCAGTCTCGTGTGTGCCCTGCACACGTGCATATATCTATTTTTCGTGCCAATTGGACTGCTACTAGCTTAGTTGTAGTTTCTTTTCAATCATTTTCTCATCGTTTATCACAAGAATCTTAGCAATTTGAATAAAAATCAAAATGTATGTTTTATGTAACTCAATAGTACAATTTAGGGAATCCATATGTAGTAAAGTGTTGTATTACTACATATGATTTCATCTCCATTCAATTTGACACACCTTTCAAAATGCTTCTCAGTGTCCCAGTGCACACATGTTTTGCGTGTGTAACTGGTTGTCTCAACCCGTGTTCCACATCCTAATCTTTCCTTCCTCAAGGTGTCAAACCAATCCACTAGTTGGAAAAGATAAAAATCAACAAAATAACCATCAGTAAATTAGTATAATAGTTAATTGTTGTTGTTTCTTAACTTCAACTCGATCGCTCTCTTATTGTCAAATGTAAAAACTTAATAGTCTTGACACAACCAATTGACTATACCCTTTAAATTTAGCTTCAAAATGTCATTATTTTATAAATTTTCTTCATCCAATTCCAGAAAGCAAGTTCTTTCCATCTCTCAAATTTTGTTTCATCAAGGTTAGGCATTAATTCCTAGCCTTAATGCTAGTTTCTAATTAAGTTTCATTAATATAGTTTCTGCCCATAAACTAATTGCTTGCTTTTTTTTTACTTCCTATTTTTACAAAATCGTTTTTGTTTTGCGGTGCAAGTCAGATAGACTACAGTGTAGGAAATTCTTTTTTGCACCTATATTAGCCAATTTCCCCCTTTTAACACATAACACCTACAGGACACAGACAACACAAAAACAGCAGAGACATAACTCACAAACAATACCAACAAACAACGCTGCGCAAACGTCATCCTCCTCTGACGTTTTGGTTATACTCTTTTTTTTTTTATCAGTGCCTTTCATCCTTAATGCAAACATTGTCACATTTTCCTTAAGCATCACCCTGCTCCAAATATTCAAACATTCTCTGAGAAACGCACACTTTCTCTGCTTCGTCCGCAGCCATAGCACCCCTCGTGCGAGGGGGGTGGCGCAGCATCAATGTTGATTGGTCACAGGCTGGCCATTTCCTGCAAATATCATGATGCCGGCCCACCACCCACACGAGCATAGCACAGGCCCATGCGGACAGCCCCGCGACAACGCGCAAGCGCAGGCACGCTTATCAGTTTCACCTTCTCAAAGGGCAGGCCAACTTTGCTGTTGCCCTCCCCCATCATGTTCACCTTCAACATCTTTCAGTCTTCTACACAACATTTGCTGTCTTTTATTGTCGTCCTATCAACCCACCATTCTAGTCACTTTCTGCCAAACACGTCTTATTTTCTCTACTTCCACACACTGCTCATCTTAGTTTCTCCAACAAACTTAAACACATCATCGTCCACTTCTCAATTTCCCTATTATTGCTCAACAGCCTCCAGAACATTCTCCATGACTGATTTCTTCCATAGAACACACATCTCACTCACACTCATACGCACACCCATTCATGAGGATCCTCTGCGCCCACACGCACACACACACCAGCACAAAAGGATGACCCACAACATATAAGAACACACAGAACGCACTAAGAACACTTTTTTGCTCGTATTACTTGTCAGATTTATTCTCTATTTTACTTTTAGAAGCTATTTGTAATTCCTTTCCATTTATTTTGCAAATTTTAACTTCAGTGTTACTTTGTATTACTTTATCCTTTTAACACAAATATCTCCTGTATATTTAAGCTAATTTCTCCTTAATTTTGGCAGCCAGGTTCCCACTTCATTACATGGAAACCTGATCTGATTTGATTTTGGCCTAGTCATAGTGTTTCTGTTAATTTGTGCAGTCACGTGCCATGTGACCGTTTTCTCCGCAATTCCAGCACTTTATTGGAGGTTGCACAACTCCTCTTCCTCGGCCTCTAAAGCCTCCTCTGTTAGACATTGCTCGCCCTCTCTGGCCTTTCTGTCCTCTGCCTGCATTTTGGTAAAAAGTGTCACTATCCTGGTCAACCAGAAAAGTGTCTTTTGAAGCTTTCATTTGTTTTCGTTTTTGTTTGCCTATTACTATTTTTTCCGCATGGAGGGCATGATTTATATATTCCTCCAAAGTTCCGGTGTTCATTCCTATATGATTATTGATCACCCTAATTTTTATTGCAGGCTTGGACCCTACATGGATGGCATTTTTTAATTGCTGCTGATAAGCACCTTGAGGCGCATTATCTTCCACCAGTCCACTGTGTGTTTTAAACACTTTTGTCATGCGCACTCGATACTCATCAAAGGTTTCATTATCATTTTGCTTTGTTCTGCCTATTTCTGTATAATTTGCTTTGATTTCCTTTGACCAATCCATTTCTAGCGGGCTTTTCTGCCTAGTGGCTCTGTCCGTCATCCCATAAGGAGGAGGTGATTCCTCAATTTTGTGTGTGTCATGCATTTGCGGATACAACTTCGCAATGATCTTTAGTTTTGAATTTGTAGCATGTGTTTTCTCTTCTTGCTCTTGTACTGCTTCTAGTTCTCCCTCAAATTTATATTTTTTAACCCATTTATCGAAATTTCTAAGTTGGTCGAGATCCTGCCTTTCAATTATTTTCCAATCGTTACATTTTAGAGTATCTCGGATATTAGTTTTACTCTTCCCGTTCCCCATTTTAATCAATTTGGTCCCAACTGTAAAACCATAGGGGTTTCTAAAGTCGGGTGTTTCCAGTGGGATAACGAAAATATCCTGTGGTGATTCTCACTTCTACCAGCGTTCTGGTGGCTGGTGGAGAATCCTTGCCTATTGCGTCCACAGAACCACGTTATGTGTTCCCCACTGCTTTAATATGGAGTACTATATCTAGTGATACGTATTCCCATTCACACTCTCAATCATACAGTATTGCGTGACTTTCGGTTTCCCGCGGACTACGCTAACCCTTTTAAACGGACCTCTCCGCCGGACACCTCTGTCCTTTTATTTAAACGGACCTCTCCGTTTTGTTACCTTTAGAACGGACCTCTCCGTTTTGTAACTTTTCTTGGACACCTCTGTCCTTTTATTTCAACGGACCTCTCCGTTTTGGTACCTTTAGAACGGACCTCTCCGTTCTGTCCTAGGACTTTTATAGGGCACGACGAGCCCTCGGCCGCTCATTCTTTTAAAAAACAAAACAAACTCACCCTCTGGTTCTCCTCACCTCTGCACCTCGGATTGCCTTCAACCTTTGGATTCCAGCTGGCGTAGCAGACAACCAGCCCTTGAAAAGGATTCTAGGACCTCACCTAGGGAGGTCCTGCCGCGCGCGGTCTATCTGGATCTCCGCTGCCGCCCGCTGGAATCCTCAGGTGTCTTGGCATCCGGCTCGAAGGACCAAATAAATGTTAGGTCTAAATACCATCAGACATTAAACCACACACTGGAAGGAAGAGGAGAAAAGAACCAGAACAGGTTTACTCGCGAGGAGAACGATAGAGAGAGGAAACTCGGTTACAATCTCCATCAATTCTGAGTTCTCCCTCCACGTGCTCCTCTATTTAATGTTTTGGTTTCCCTGGTTACAGAGGCGTTGCTACACTAAAGGGAGGGGAGATTGTGTCTGTAGCAACGCTGATTAGCTAAGGAATGTAGTGTGGTGTGAATTCGCACTTCATTGTCGGCCCGTGACCCCCGCAGAGTTTGTCCATCTGTTCTCCTCCAGTTGTTGGCCGAGTCGTCCGCGAGCGAGATCAGATAACTCCTGTGGAACAATGCAACTAAACCTTGGCTAGACTTTATCTACTTAGTAAATTAACACGCAATAAGAATGAGTGACTTGTCCTAAACACTTTAACAAACATTGAGTAAATATGGGATAACTTGTAACCATCTATGAACCAAACCTACAGTTAACTAAAAGGAATGAAGTTTCTTTCAACCAAATAAGAACATTTCGCCTATGCAAATAAGCTCTGCTCATTGTTAGTGAAGGCTTCTTACAGAAACAAAAACACACAGATAACATAAGGACAGGAAGGATACAATATGGCTGACAGAGATCAAAAGACTTCCCTGTCACTAAAGAGAAAGAACCTAGATGAAAGGAAAGCCATAAACTCATAAATGACAAGGCTTTACTTAAATTATTCCAACAGCACCCGAGCGCGTTTTTTTCTATGCCAACCTAACCAGAGTGACGGGAGCGGCACAATTCAGAAAAAGTGCTCAGCTCGTCGAGAAAATGCGATTTAAGCAATAAAATTAAAAATCCTTATGAAACATAAAACAAACGTTGCAGGTGGTCATTTCTTCATGCGCAGTGATAAACTCGGCACTCTGAAGCACCCGAGAGCGCTTTTATCTATGCCAACCTAACCAGAGTGACGGGAGCGGTACCATTCAGAAAAAGTGCTCAGCTCGTCGAGAAAATGCGATTTAAGCAATAAAATTAAAAATGCTTATAAAACATACACTAAACGTTGCAGGTGGTCATTTCTTCATGCGCAGTGATAAACTCGGCACTCTGAAGCACCCGAGAGCGCTTTTTCCTATGCCAACCTAACCAGAGTGACGGGAGCGGCACCATTCAGAAAAAGTGCTCAGCTCGTCGAGAAAATGCGATTTAAGCAATACAATTAAAAATGCTTATAAAACATAAACCAAACGTTGCAGGTGGTCATTTCTTCATGCGCAGTGATAAACCCGGCACTCTGAAGCACCCGAGAGCGCTTTTTTCTATGCCAACCTAACCAGAGTGACGGGAGCGGCACCATTCAGAAAAAGTGCTCAGCTCGTCGAGAAAATGCGATTTAAGCAATAAAATTAAAAATGCTTATAAAACATAAACCAAACGTTGCAGGTGGTCATTTCTTCATGCGCAGTGATAAACTCGGCACTCTGAAGGACCCGAGAGCGCTTTTTTCTATGCCAACCTAACCAGAGTGACGGGAGCGGCACCATTCAGAAAACGTTCTCAGCTCGTCGAGAAAATGTGATTTAAGCAATGAAATTAAAAATGCTAAAACATAAACCAAACGTTGTAGGTGGTCAATTCTTCATGCGCAGTGATAAACACGGCACTCTGAAGCACCCAAGAGCGCTTTTTTCTATGCCAACGTAACCAGAGTGACGGGAGACGCACCATTCAAAAAACGTGCTCAGCTCGTAGAGAAAATGCGATTTAAGCAATAAAATTAAAAATGCTTATGAAACATAAACCAAACGTTGTAGGTGGTTATTTCCTCATGAGCAGTGATAAACTCGGCACTCTGAAGCACCCAAGAGCGCTTTTTTCTATGCCATTCTAACCAGAGCTCTAGCCCTAACCCTAGCTCTTACTCTAATCGTAATCCTAGCTCTTACATGAACCGTAGCTCTTACACTAACCCTAGCGCTAGCTCTAACCCTAATCCTAGCTCTAACCCTAACCCCAACCCTAGCTATTACCCTCACTCTTACACTAACACTATTCCTAGCTCTAACCCTAACCCCGACCCTAGCTATTACCCTAACTCTATTCCTAGCTCTAACCCTAACCCCAACACTAGCTATTAACCTAACTCTTACACTAACCCTATTCCTAGCTCTAACCTTAACCCCAACCCTAGCTCTTACTCTAACCCTAATCCTAATCCTTGCTCTAGCTGGGATTTGAACTCAGGGTGCCTGGGTGCGAGTACAGAGCACTAACCACTACACTATGGAACCTACAGCTATATTGCATGGAAGTTACGTATATGGTTTTATGGAGGAGCTTACAAGCAAAGATAGGAATAGGTAAATGCCAAAATAGTTGAGGTTCCACTGAGACTTGAACTCAGGTTGCTGGGGTGAGAGTCCAGAGCACTAACCACTACGGTATGGAACGCACACCATTAATCCATGTAAGTTACCTATATGGTTTTATGGAGCAGCTCACAAGCAACTAGCATAGATAGGAATAGGTAAATGCCAAAATGGTTGAGGTTCCACTGAGACTTGAACTCAGGGGGCTGGGGTGAGAGTCCAGAGCATTAACCGATACAGTATGGAACCCACACCATTAATCCTTGGAAGTTACCTATATGGTTTTATAGAGCAGCTCACAAGCAAATAGTATAGATAGGAATAGGTAAATGCCAAAATAGTTGAAGTTCCACTGAGACTTGAACTCAGTTCGCTGGGGTGAGAGTCCACAGCACAAACCACTACAGTATGGCACTCACGAAATTACTTCATGGATGTTACGTATATGGTTTTATGGAGCAGCTCACACGCAAATTGTATAGGAATAGGTAGTATAGATAGGAATACGTAAATGCCAAAAGCAAAAGTGTTCTGTAGTGTAGTGGAAAGTGCTCTGGACTCTCACCCCAACGACCTGAGTTCAAGTCTCAGTGGAACCCCAACTGTTTTGGCATTTACCTATTCCTAACTATACCATTTGCTTGTGAGCTGCTCCATAAAACCATATGACATGTGAAGAGATTGACAATAATGCTGACTTTGACTTTGAGAGGCACCATTCAGAAAACGTCCTTACCTCTTCGAGAAAATGCGATTTAACCAATAAAAATAAAAATGCTAATAAAACATAAACCAAACGTTGTAGGTGGTCATTTCTTCATGCGCAGTAATAAACTCGGCACTCTGAAGCACCCGAGAGCGCTTTTTTCTATGCCAACCTAACCAGAGTGACGGGAGAGGCACCATTCAGAAAACGTGCTCAGCTCGTCGAGAAATTGCGATTCAAGCAATAAAATTAAAAATGCTTATAAAACATAGACCAAACGTTGCCGGTGGTCATTTCTTCCTGCGCAGTGATAAACTCGGTACTCTAAAGCACCCAAGAGCGCTTTTTACTATCCCAACCTAACCAGAGTGACGGGAGCGGCACAATTCAGAAAAAGTGCTCAGCTCGTCGAGAAAATGCGATTTAAGAAATAAAATTAAAAATGCTTATAAAACATAAACCAAACGTTGTAGGTGGTCATTTCTTCATGCGCAGTGATAAACTCGGCACTCTCAAGCACCCAAGAGCGTTTTTTTCTATGCCAACCTAACCAGAGTGACGGGAGCGGCACAATTCAGAAAAAGTGCTCAGCTCGTCGAGAAAATGCGATTTAAGCAATACAATTAAAAATGCTTATAAAACATAAACCAAACGTTGCAGGTGGTCATTTCTTCATGCGCAGTGATAAACTCGGCACTCTGAAGCACCCGAGAGCGCTTTTTTCTATGCCAACCTAACCAGAGTGACGGGAGCGGCACCATTCAGAAAAAGTGCTCAGCTCGTCGAGAAAATGCGATTCAAGCAATAAAAATTAAAAAAAGCTAATAAAACATAAACCAAACGTTGTAGGTGGTTATTTCTTCATGAGCAGTGATAAAGTCGGCACTCTGAAGCACCCGAGAGCGCTTTTTTCTATGCCAACCTAGCCAAGTTACGGGAGCGGCACCATTCAGAAAAAGTGCTCAGCTCGTCGAGAAAATGCGATTTAAGCAATAAAATTAAAAATGCTTATGAAACATAAACTAAACGTTGCAGGTGGTCATTTCTTCATGGGCAGTGATAAACTCGGCACTCTGAAGCACCCAAGAGCACTTTTTTCTATGCCAACGTAACCAGAGTGACGGGAGACGCACCATTCAAAAAACGTGTTCAGCTCGTAGAGAAAATGCGATTTAAGCAATAAAATTAAAAATGCTTATGAAACATAAACCAAACGTTGTAGGTGGTTATTTCCTCATGAGCAGTGATAAACTCGGCACTCTGAAGCACCCAAGAGCGCTTTTTTCTATGCCAAACTAACCAGAGTGACGGGAGCGGCACAATTCAGAAAAAGTGCTCAGCTCGTCGAGAAAATGCGATTCAAGCAATAAAATTAAAAATGCTTATAAAACATAAACCAAACGTTGTAGGTGGTCATTTCTTCATGCGCAGTGATAAACTCGGCACTCTAAAGCACCCGAGAGCGTTTTTTTCTATGCCAACCTAACCAGAGTGACGGGAGCGGCACAATTCAGAAAAAGTGCTCAGCTCGTCGAGAAAATGCGATTTAAGCAATAAAATTAAAAATGCTTATAAAACATAAACCAAACGTTGCAGGTGGTCATTTCTTCATGCGCAGTGATAAACTCGGCACTCTGAAGCACCCGAGAGCGCTTTTTTCTATGCCAACCTAACCAGAGTGAAGGGAGCGGCAGCATTCAGAAAAAGTGCTCAGCTCGTCGAGAAAATGCGATTCAAGCAATAAAAATTAAAAAAGCTAATAAAACATAAACCAAACGTTGTAGGTGGTTATTTCTTCATGAGCAGTGATAAACTCGGCACTCTGAAGCACCCGAGAGCGCCTTTTTCTACGCCAACCTAACCAGAGTGACGGGAGCGGCACAATTCAGAAAAAGTGCTCAGCTCGCCGAGAAAATGCGATTTAAGCAATAAAATTAAAAATGCTTATAAAACATAAACCAAACGTTGGAGGTGGTCATTTCTTCATGCGCAGTGATAAACTCGGCACTCTAAAGCACCCGAGAGCGTTTTTTTCCATGCCAACCTAACCAAAGTGACGGGAGCGGCACAATTCAGAAAAAGTGCTCAGCTCGCCGAGAAAATGCGATTTAAGCAATAAAATTAAAAATGCTTATAAAACATAAACCAAACGTTGGAGGTGGTCATTTCTTCATGCGCAGTGATAAACTCGGCACTCTAAAGCACCCGAGAGCGTTTTTTTCCATGCCAACCTAACCAGAGTGACGGGAGCGGCACAATTCAGAAAAAGTGCTCAGCTCGCCGAGAAAATGCGATTTAAGCAATAAAATTAAAAATGCTTATAAAACATAAACCAAACGTTGGAGGTGGTCATTTCTTCATGCGCAGTGATAAACTCGGCACTCTAAAGCACCCGAGAGCGTTTTTTTCCATGCCAACCTAACCAGAGTGACGGGAGCGGCACAATTCAGAAAAAGTGCTCAGCTCGCCGAGAAAATGCGATTTAAGCAATAAAATTAAAAATGCTTATAAAACATAAACCAAACGTTGGAGGTGGTCATTTCTTCATGCGCAGTGATAAACTCGGCACTCTAAAGCACCCGAGAGCGTTTTTTCCCATGCCAACCTAACCAGAGTGACCGGAGCGGCACAATTCAGAAAAAGTGCTCAGCTCGCCGAGAAAATGCGATTTAAGCAATAAAATTAAAAATGCTTATAAAACATAAACCAAACGTTGGAGGTGGTCATTTCTTCATGCGCAGTGATAAACTCGGCACCTAAAGCACCCGAGAGCGTTTTTTTCCATGCCAACCTAACCAGAGTGACGGGAGCGGCACAATTCAGAAATAGTGCTCAGCTCGCCGAGAAAATGCGATTTAAGCAATAAAATTAAAAATGCTTATAAAACATAAACCAAACGTTGGAGGTGGTAATTTCT
Source organism: Syngnathus typhle (assembly GCF_033458585.1). Lineage (NCBI taxonomy): Eukaryota > Metazoa > Chordata > Actinopteri > Syngnathiformes > Syngnathidae > Syngnathus > Syngnathus typhle. The sequence continues at coordinate 68,765 of NW_026872133.1, forward strand.
TCATGCGCAGTGATAAACTCGGCACTCTAAAGCACCCGAGAGCGTTTTTTTCCATGCCAACCTAACCAGAGTGACGGGAGCGGCACAATTCAGAAAAAGTGCTCAGCTCGCCGAGAAAATGCGATTTAAGCAATAAAATTAAAAATGCTTATAAAACATAAACCAAACGTTGGAGGTGGTCATTTCTTCATGCGCAGTGATAAACTCGGCACTCTAAAGCACCCGAGAGCGTTTTTTTCCATGCCAACCTAACCAGAGTGACGGGAGCGGCACAATTCAGAAAAAGGTCGCCGAGAAAATGCGATTTAAGCAATAAAATTAAAAATGCTTATAAAACATAAACCGAACGTTGGAGGTGGTCATTTCTTCATGCGCAGTGATAAACTCGGCACTCTAAAGCACCCGAGAGCGTTTTTTTCCATGCCAACCTAACCAGAGTGACGGGAGCGGCACAATTCAGAAAAAGTGCTCAGCTCGCCGAGAAAATGCGATTTAAGCAATAAAATTAAAAATGCTTATAAAACATCAACCAAACGTTGGAGGTGGTCATTTCTTCATGCGCAGTGATAAACTCGGCACTCTAAAGCACCCGAGAGCGTTTTTTTCCATGCCAACCTAACCAGAGTGACGGGAGCGGCACAATTCAGAAAAAGTGCTCAGCTCGCCGAGAAAATGCGATTTAAGCAATAAAATTACAAATGCTTATAAAACATAAACCAAACGTTGGAGGTGGTCATTTCTTCATGCGCAGTGATAAACTCGGCACTCTAAAGCACCCGAGAGCGTTTTTTTCCATGCCAACCTAACCAGAGTGACGGGAGCGGCACAATTCAGAAAAAGTGCTCAGCTCGCCGAGAAAATGCGATTTAAGCAATAAAATTAAAAATGCTTATAAAACATAAACCAAACGTTGGAGGTGGTCACTTCTTCATGCGCAGTGATAAACTCGGCACTCTAAAGCACCCGAGAGCGTTTTTTTTCCATGCCAACCTAACCAGAGTGACGGGAGCGGCACAATTCAGAAAAAGTGCTCAGCTCGCCGAGAAAATGCGATTTAAGCAATAAAATTAAAAATGCTTATAAAACATAAACCAAACGTTGGAGGTGGTCATTTCTTCATGCGCAGTGATAAACTCGGCACTCTAAAGCACCCGAGAGGGTTTTTTTCCATGCCAACCTAACCAGAGTGACGGGAGCGGCACAATTCAGAAAAAGTGCTCAGCTCGCCGAGAAAATGCGATTTAAGCAATAAATTTAAAAATGCTTATAAAACATAAACCAAACGTTGGAGGTGGTCATTTCTTCATGCGCAGTGATAAACTCGGCACTCTAAAGCACCCGAGAGCGTTTTTTTCCATGCCAACCTAACCAGAGTGACGGGAGCGGCACAATTCAGAAAAAGTGCTCAGCTCGCCGAGAAAATGCGATTTAAGCAATAAAATTAAAAATGCTTATAAAACATAAACCAAACGTTGGAGGTGGTCATTTCTTCATGCGCAGTGATAAACTCGGCACTCTAAAGCACCCGAGAGCGTTTTTTTTCCATGCCAACCTAACCAGAGTGACGGGAGCGGCACAATTCAGAAAAAGTGCTCAGCTCGCCGAGAAAATGCGATTTAAGCAATAAAATTAAAAATGCTTATAAAACATAAACCAAACGTTGGAGGTGGTCATTTCTTCATGCGCAGTGATAAACTCGGCACTCTAAAGCACCCGAGAGGGTTTTTTTCCATGCCAACCTAACCAGAGTGACGGGAGCGGCACAATTCAGAAAAAGTGCTCAGCTCGCCGAGAAAATGCGATTTAAGCAATAAATTTAAAAATGCTTATAAAACATAAACCAAACCTTGGAGGTGGTCATTTCTTCATGCGCAGTGATAAACTCGGCACTCTAAAGCACCCGAGAGCGTTTTTTTCCATGCCAACCTAACCAGAGTGACGGGAGCGGCACAATTCAGAAAAAGTGCTCAGCTCGCCGAGAAAATGCCATTTAAGCAATAAAATTAAAAATGCTTATAAAACATAAACCAAACGTTGGAGGTGGTCATTTCTTCATGCGCAGTGATAAACTCGGCACTCTAAAGCACCCGAGAGCGTTTTTTTCCATGCCAACCTAACCAGAGTGACGGGAGCGGCACAATTCAGAAAACGTGCTCAGCTCGCCGAGAAAATGCGATTTAAGCAATAAAATTAAAAATGCTTATAAAACATAAACCAAACGTTGGAGGTGGTCATTTCTTCATGCGCAGTGATAAACTCGGCACTCTAAAGCACCCGAGAGCGTTTTTTTCCATGCCAACCTAACCAGAGTGACGGGAGCGGCACAATTCAGAAAAAGTGCTCAGCTCGCCGAGAAAATGCGATTTAAGCAATGAAATTAAAAATGCTTATAAAACATAAACCAAACGTTGGAGCTGGTCATTTCTTCATGCGCAGTGATAAACTCGGCACTCTAAAGCACCCGAGAGCGTTTTTTTCCATGCCAACCTAACCAGAGTGACGGGAGCGGCACAATTCAGAAAAAGTGCTCAGCTCGCCGAGAAAATGCGATTTAAGCAATAAAATTAAAAATGCTTATAAAACATGAACCAAACGTTGGAGGTGGTCATTTCTTCATGCGCAGTGATAAACTCGGCACTCTAAAGCACCCGAGAGCGTTTTTTTCCATGCCAACCTAACCAGAGTGACGGGAGCGGCACAATTCAGAAAAAGTGCTCAGCTCGCCGAGAAAATGCGATTTAAGCAATAAAATTAAAAATGCTTATAAAACATAAACCAAACGTTGGAGGTGGTCATTTCTTCATGCGCAGTGATAAACTCGGCACTCTAAAGCACCCGAGAGCGTTTTTTCCATGCCAACCTAACCAGAGTGACGGGAGCGGCACAATTCAGAAAAAGTGCTCAGCTCGCCGAGAAAAAGCGATTTAAGCTTTAAAATTAAAAATGCTTATAAAACATAAACCAAACGTTGGAGGTGGTCATTTCTTCATGCGCAGTGATAAACTCGGCACTCTAAAGCACCCGAGAGCGTTTTTTTCCATGCCAACCTAACCAGAGTGACGGGAGCGGCACAATTCAGAAAAAGTGCTCAGTTCGCCGAGAAAATGCGATTTAAGCAATAAAATTAAAAATGCTTATAAAACATAAACCAAACGTTGGAGGTGGTCATTTCTTCATGCGCAGTGATAAACTCGGCACTCTAAAGCACCCGAGAGCGTTTTTTTCCATGCCAACCTAACCAGAGTGACGGGAGTGGCACAATTCAGAAAAAGTGCTCAGCTCGCCGAGAAAATGCGATTTGAGCAATAAAATTAAAAATGCTTATAAAACATAAACCAAACGTTGGAGGTGGTCATTTCTTCATGCGCAGTGATAAACTCGGCACTCTAAAGCACCCGAGAGCGTTTTTTGCTATGCCAACCTAACCAGAGTGACGGGAGCGGCACAATTCAGAAAAAGTGCGATTTAAGCAATAAAATTAAAAATGCTTATAAAACATAAACCAAACGTTGGAGGTGGTCATTTCTTCATGCGCAGTGATAAACTCGGCACTCTAAAGCACCCGAGAGCGTTTTTTTCTATCCCAACCTAACCAGAGTGACGGGAGCGGCACAATTCAGAAAAAGTGCTCAGCTCGCCGAGAAAATGCGATTTAAGCAATAAAATTAAAAATGCTTATAAAACATAAACCAAACGTTGGAGGTGGTCATTTCTTCATGCGCAGTGATAAACTCGGCACTCTAAAGCACCCGAGAGCGTTTTTTTCTATGCCAACCTAACCAGAGTGACGGGAGCGGCACAATTCAGAAAAAGTGCTCAGCTCGCCGAGAAAATGCGATTTAAGCAATAAAATTAAAAATGCTTATAAAACATAAACCAAACGTTGGAGGTGGTCATTTCTTCATGCGCATTGATAAACTCGGCTCTCTAAAGTACCCGAGAGCGTTTTTTTCTATGCCAACCTAACCAGAGTGACGGGAGCGACACAATTCAGAAAAAGTGCTCAGCTCGCCGAGAAAATGCGATTTAAGCAATAAAATTAAAAATGCTTATAAAACATAAACCAAACGTTGTAGGTGGTCATTTCTTCATGCGCAGTGATAAACTCGGCACTCTAAAGCACCCGAGAGCGTTTTTTTCTATGCCAACCTAACCAGAGTGACGGGAGCGGCACAATTCAGAAAAAGTGCTCAGCTCGCCGAGAAAATGCGATTTAAGCAATAAAATTAAAAATGCTTATAAAACATAAACCAAACGTTGTAGGTGGTCATTTCTTCATGCGCAGTGATAAACTCGGCACTCTAAAGCACCCGAGAGCGTTTTTTTCCATGCCAACCTGACGGGAGCGGCACAATTCAGAAAAAGTGCTCAGCTCGCCGAGAAAATGCGATTTAAGCAATAAAATTAAAAATGCTTATAAAACATAAACCAAACGTTGGAGGTAGTCATTTCTTCATGCGCAGTGATAAACTCGGCCCTCTCAAGCACCCGAGAGCGTTTTTTTCCATGCCAACCTAACCAGAGTGACGGGAGCGGCACAATTCAGAAAAAGTGCTCAGCTCGCCGAGAAAATGCGATTTAAGCAATGAAATTAAAAATGCTTATAAAACATAAACCAAACGTTGGAGGTGGTCATTTCTTCATGCGCAGTGATAAACTCGGCACTCTAAAGCACCCGAGAGCGTTTTTTTCCATGCCAACCTAACCAGAGTGACGGGAGCGGCACAATTCAGAAAAAGTGCTCAGTTCGCCGAGAAAATGCGATTTAAGCAATAAAATTAAAAATGCTTATAAAACATAAACCAAACGTTGGAGGTGGTCATTTCTTCATGCGCAGTGATAAACTCGGCACTCTAAAGCACCCGAGAGCGTTTTTTTTTCCATGCCAACCTAACCAGAGTGACGGGAGCGGCACAATTCAGAAAAAGTGCTCAGCTCGCCGAGAAAATGCGATTTAAGCAATAAAATTAAAAATGCTTATAAAACATAAACCAAACGTTGGAGGTGGTCATTTCTTCATGCGCAGTGATAAACTCGGCACTCTAAAGCACCCGAGAGCGTTTTTTTCCATGCCAACCTAACCAGAGTGACGGGAGCGGCACAATTCAGAAAAAGTGCTCAGCTCGCCGAGAAAATGCGATTTAAGCAATAAAATTAAAAATGCTTATAAAACATAAACCAAACGTTGGAGGTGGTCATTTCTTCATGCGCAGTGATAAACTCGGCACTCTAAAGCACCCGAGAGCGTTTTTTTCCATGCCAACCTAACCAGAGTGACGGGAGCGGCACAATTCAGAAAAAGTGCTCAGCTCGCCGAGAAAATGCGATTTAAGCAATAAAATTAAAAATGCTTATAAAACATAAACCAAACGTTGGAGGTGGTCATTTCTTCATGCGCAGTGATAAACTCGGCACTCTAAAGCACCCGAGAGCGTTTTTTTCCATGCCAACCTAACCAGAGTGACGGGAGCGGCACAATTCAGAAAAAGTGCTCAGCTCGCCGAGAAAATGCGATTTAAGCAATAAAATTAAAAATGCTTATAAAACATAAACCAAACGTTGGAGGTGGTCATTTGATCATGCGCAGTGATAAACTCGGCACTCTAAAGCACCCGAGAGCGTTTTTTTCTATGCCAACCTAACCAGAGTGACGGGAGCGGCACAATTCAGAAAAAGTGCTCAGCTCGCCGAGAAAATGCGATTTAAGCAATAAAATTAAAAATGCTTATAAAACATAAACCAAACGTTGGAGGTGGTCATTTCTTCATGCGCAGTGATAAACTCGGCACTCTAAAGCACCCGAGAGCGTTTTTTTCTATGCCAACCTAACCAGAGTGACGGGAGCGGCACAATTCAGAAAAAGTGCTCAGCTCGCCGAGAAAATGCGATTTAAGCAATAAAATTAAAAATGCTTATAAAACATAAACCAAACGTTGGTGGTCATTTCTTCATGCGCAGTGATAAACTCGGCACTCTAAAGCACCCGAGAGCGTTTTTCTCTATGCCAACCTAACCAGAGTGACGGGAGCGGCACAATTCAGAAAAAGTGCTCAGCTCGCCGAGAAAATGCGATTTAAGCAATAAAATTAAAAATGCTTATAAAACATAAACCAAACGTTGGAGGTGGTCATTTCTTCATGCGCAGTGATAAACTCGGCACTCTAAAGCACCCGAGAGCGTTTTTTTCTATGCCAACCTAACCAGAGTGACGGGAGCGGCACAATTCAGAAAAAGTGCTCAGCTCGCCGAGAAAATGCGATTCAAGCAATAAAATTAAAAATGCTTATAAAACATAAACCAAACGTTGGAGGTGGTCATTTCTTCATGCGCAGTGATAAACTCGGCACTCTAAAGCACCCGAGAGCGTTTTTTTCTATGGCAACCTAACCAGAGTGACGGGAGCGGCACAATTCAGAAAAAGTGCTCAGCTCGCCGAGAAAATGCGATTTAAGCAATAAAATTAAAAATGCTTATAAAACATAAACCAAACGTTGGAGGTGGTCATTTTTTCATGCGCAGTGATAAACTCGGCACTCTAAAGCACACGAGAGCGTTTTTTTCTATGCCAACCTAACCAGAGTGACGGGAGCGGCACAATTCAGAAAAAGTGCTCAGCTCGCCGAGAAAATGCGATTTAAGCAATAAAATTAAAAATGCTTATAAAACATAAACCAAACGTTGGAGGTGGTCATTTCTTCATGCGCATTGATAAACTCGGCTCTCTAAAGTACCCGAGAGCGTTTTTTTCTATGCCAACCTAACCAGAGTGACGGGAGCGACACAATTCAGAAAAAGTGCTCAGCTCGCCGAGAAAATGCGATTTAAGCAATAAAATTAAAAATGCTTATAAAACATAAACCAAACGTTGTAGGTGGTCATTTCTTCATGCGCAGTGATAAACTCGGCACTCTAAAGCACCCGAGAGCGTTTTTTTCTATGCCAACCTAACCAGAGTGACGGGAGCGGCACAATTCAGAAAAAGTGCTCAGCTCGCCGAGAAAATGCGATTTAAGCACTAAAATTAAAAATGCTTATAAAACATAAACCAAACGTTGTAGGTGGTCATTTCTTCATGCGCAGTGATAAACTCGGCACTCTAAAGCACCCGAGAGCGTTTTTTTCCATGCCAACCTGACGGGAGCGGCACAATTCAGAAAAAGTGCTCAGCTCGCCGAGAAAATGCGATTTAAGCAATAAAATTAAAAATGCTTATAAAACATAAACCAAACGTTGGAGGTAGTCATTTCTTCATGCGCAGTGATAAACTCGGCACTCTCAAGCACCCGAGAGCGTTTTTTTCCATGCCAACCTAACCAGAGTGACGGGAGCGGCACAATTCAGAAAAAGTGCTCAGCTCGCCGAGAAAATGCGATTTAAGCAATGAAATTAAAAATGCTTATAAAACATAAACCAAACGTTGGAGGTGGTCATTTCTTCATGCGCAGTGATAAACTCGGCACTCTAAAGCACCCGAGAGCGTTTTTTTCCATGCCAACCTAACCAGAGTGACGGGAGCGGCACAATTCAGAAAAAGTGCTCAGCTCGCCGAGAAAATGCGATTTAAGCAATAAAATTAAAAATGCTTATAAAACATAAACCAAACGTTGGAGGTGGTCATTTCTTCATGCGCAGTGATAAACTCGGCACTCTAAAGCACCCGAGAGCGTTTTTTTTTCCATGCCAACCTAACCAGAGTGACGGGAGCGGCACAATTCAGAAAAAGTGCTCAGCTCGCCGAGAAAATGCGATTTAAGCAATACAATTAAAAATGCTTATAAAACATAAACCAAACGTTGGAGGTGGTCATTTCTTCATGCGCAGTGATAAACTCGGCACTCTAAAGCACCCGAGAGCGTTTTTTTCCATGCCAACCTAACCAGAGTGACGGGAGAAGCACCATTCAGAAAAAGTGCTCAGCTCGCCGAGAAAATGCGATTTAAGCAATAAAATTAAAAATACTTATAAAACATAAACCAAACGTTGGAGGTGGTTATTTCTTCATGCGCAGTGATAAACTCGCCACTCTAAAGCACCCGAGAGCTCTTTTTTCTATGCCAACCTAACCAGAGTGACGGGAGCGGCACAATTCAGAAAAAGTGCTCAGCTCGTCGAGAAAATGCGATTTAAGCAATAAAATTAAAAATGCTTATAAAACATAAAACAAACGTTGCAGGTGGTCATTTCTTCATGCGCAGTGATAAACTCGGCACTCTGAAGCACCCGAGAGCGCTTTTTTCTATGCCAACCTAACCAGAGTGACGGGAGCGGCACCATTCAGAAAAAGTGCTCAGCTCGTCGAGTAAATGCGATTTAAGCAATAAAATTAAAAATGCTTATAAAACATGAACTAAACGTTGCAGGTGGTCATTTCTTCATGCGCAGTGATAAACTCGGCACTCTGAAGCACCCAAGAGCGCTTTTTTCTATGCCAACGTAACCAGAGTGTCGGGAGACGCACCATTCAGAAAACGTGCTCAGCTCGCCGAGAAAATGCGATTTAAGCAATAAAATTAAAAATGCTTATAAAACATAAACCAACCGTTGGAGGTGGTCATTTCTTCATGCGCAGTGATAAACTCGGCACTCTAAAGCACCCGAGAGCGTTTTTTTCTATGCCAACCTAACCAGATTGACGGGAGCGGCACAATTCAGAAAAAGTGCTCAGCTCGTCGAGAAAATGCGATTTAAGCAATAAAATTAAAAATGCTTATAAAACATAAAACAAACGTTGCAGGTGGTCATTTCTTCATGCGCAGTGATAAACTCGGCACTCTGAAGCACCCGAGAGCGCTTTTTTCTATGCCAACCTAACCACAGTGACGGGAGCGGCACCATTCAGAAAAAGTGCTCAGCTCGTCGAGAAAATGCGATTTAAGCAATAAAATTATAAATGCTTATAAAACATAAACTAAACGTTGCAGGTGGTCATTTCTTCATGCGCAGTGATAAACTCGGCACTCTGAAGCACCCAAGAGCGCTTTTTCCTATGCCAACCTCACCAGAGTGACGGGAGAAGCACCATTCAGAAAAAGTGCTCAGCTCGCCGAGAAAATGCGATTTAAGCAATAAAATTAAAAATGCTTATAAAACATAAACCAAACGTTGGAGGTGGTCATTTCTTCATGCGCAGTGATAAACTCGGCACTCTAAAGCACCCGAGAGCGTTTTTTTCTATGCCAACCTAACCAGAGTGACGGGAGCGGCACAATTCAGAAAAAGTGCTCAGCTCGCCGAGAAAATGCGATTTAAGCAATAAAATTAAAAATGCTTATAAAACATATACCAAACGTTGGAGGTGGTCATTTCTTCATGCGCAGTGATAAACTCGGCACTCTAAAGCACCCGAGAGCGCTTTTTTCTATGCCGACGTGACCAGAGTGACGGGAGACGCACCATTCAGAAAACGTGCTCAGCTCGTCGAGAAAATGCGATTTAAGCAATAAAATTAAAAATGCTTATAAAACATAAACCAAACGTTGTAAGTGGTTATTTCTTCATGATCAGTGATAACCTCGGCACTCTGAAGCACCCAAGAGCGCTTTTTTCTATGCCAACCTAACCAGAGTGACGGGAGCGGCACAATTCACAAAAAGTGCTCAGCTCGTCGAGAAAATGCGATTTAAGCAATAAAATTAAAAATGCTTATAAAACATAAACCAAACTTTGTAGGTGGTCATTTCTTCATGCGCAGTGATAAACTCGGCACTCTAAATCACCCGAGAGCGTTTTTTTCTATGCCAACCTAACCAGAGTGACGGGAGCGGCACAATTCAGAAAAAGTGCTCAGCTCGTCGAGAAAATGCGATTTAAGCAATAAAATTAAAAATGCTTATGAAACATAAACTAAACGTTGCAGGTGGTCATTTCTTCATGAGCAGTGATAAACTCGGCACTCTGAAGCACCCAAGAGCGCTTTTTTCTATGCCAACGTAACCAGAGTGACGGGAGACGCACCATTCAGAAAACGTGCTCAGCTCGTCGAGAAAATGCGATTTAAGCAATAAAATTAAAAATGCTTATAAAACATAAACCAAACGTTGTAAGTGGTTATTTCTTCTTGAGCAGTGATAACCTCGGCACTCTGAAGCACCCAAGAGCGCTTTTTTCTATGCCAACCTAACCAGAGTGACGGGAGCGGCACAATTCACAAAAAGTGCTCAGCTCGTCGAGAAAATGCGATTTAAGCAATAAGATTAAAAATGCTTATAAGACATAAACCAAACGTTGTAGGTGGTCATTTCTTCATGCGCAATGATAAACTCGGCACACTAAATCACCCGAGAGCGTTTTTTTCTATGCCAACCTAACCAGAGTGACGGGAGCGGCACAATTCAGAAAAAGTGCTCAGCTCGTCGAGAAAATGCGATTTAAGCAATAAAATTAAAAATGCTTATGAAACATAAACCAAACGTTGCAGGTGGTCATTTCTTCATGCGCAGTGATAAACTCGGCACTCTGAAGCACCCGAGAGCGCTTTTTTCTATGCCAACCTAACCAGAGTGAAGGGAGCGGCACCATTCAGAAAAAGTGCTCAGCTCGTCGAGAAAATGCGATTCAAGCAATAAAAATTAAAAAAGCTAATAAAACATAAACCAAACGTTGTAGGTGGTTATTTCTTCATGAGCAGTGATAAACTCGGCACTCTGAAGCACCCGAGAGCGCCTTTTTCTATGCCAACCTAACCAGAGTGACGGGAGACGCACCATTGAGAAAACGTGCTCAGCTCGCCGAGAAAATGCGATTTAAGCAATAAAATTAAAAATGCTTATAAAACATAAACCAAACGTTGTAGGTGGTCATTGCTTCATGCGCAGTGATAAACTCGGCACTCTAAAGCACCCGAGAGCGTTTTTTTCTATGCCAACCTAACCAGAGTGACGGGAGCGGCACAATTCAGAAAAAGTGCTCAGCTCGCCGAGAAAACGCGATTTAAGCAATAAAATTAAAAATGCTTATAAAACATAAACCAAACGTTGGAGGTGGTCATTTCTTCATGCGCAGTGATAAACTCGGCACTCTAAAGCACCCGAGAGCGTTTTTTTCCATGCCAACCTAACCAGAGTGACGGGAGCGGCACAATTCAGAAAAAGCGCTCAGCTCGCAGAGAAAATGCGATTTAAGCAATAAAATTAAAAATGCTTATAAAACATAAACCAAACGTATGAGGTGGTCATTTCTTCATGCGCAGTGATAAACTCGGCACTCTAAAGCACCCGAGAGCGTTTTTTTCCATGCCAACCTAACCAGAGTGACGGGAGCGGCACAATTCAGAAAAAGCGCTCAGCTCGCCGAGAAAATGCGATTTAAGCAATAAAATTAAAAATGCTTATAAAACATAAACCAAACGTTGGAGGTGGTCATTTCTTCATGCGCAGTGATAAACTCGGCACTCTAAAGCACCCGAGAGCGTTTTTTTCCATGCCAACCTAACCAGAGTGACGGGAGCGGCACAATTCAGAAAAAGTGCTCAGCTCGCCGAGAAAACGCGATTTAAGCAATAAAATTAAAAATGCTTATAAAACATAAACCAAACGTTGGAGGTGGTCATTTCTTCATGCGCAGTGATAAACTCGGCACTCTAAAGCACCCGAGAGCGTTTTTTTCTATGCTAACCTAACCAGAGTGACGGGAGCGGCACAATTCAGAAAAAGTGCTCAGCTCGCCGAGAAAATGCGATTTAAGCAATAAAATTAAAAATGCTTATAAAACATAAACCAAACGTTGGAGGTGGTCATTGCTTCATGCGCAGTGATAAACTCGGCACTCTAAAGCACCCGAGAGCGTTTTTTTCTATGCCAACCTAACCAGAGTGACGGGAGCGGCACCATTCAGAAAAAGTGCTCAGCTCGTCGAGAAAATGCGATTCAAGCAATAAAAATAAAAAAAAAGCTAATAAAACATAAACCAAACGTTGTAGGTGGTTATTTCTTCATGAGCAGTGATAAACTCGGCACTCTGAAGCACCCGAGAGCGCTTTTTTCTATGCCAACCTAGCCAGAGTGACGGGAGCGGCACCATTCAGAAAAAGTGCTCAGCTCGTCGAGAAAATGCGATTTAAGCAATAAAATTAAAAATGCTTATGAAACATAAACTAAACGTTGCAGGTGGTCATTTCTTCATGAGCAGTGATAAACTCGGCACTCTGAAGCACCCAAGAGCGCTTTTTTCTATGCCGACGTGACCAGAGTGACGGGAGACGCACCATTCAGAAAACGTGCTCAGCTCGTCGAGAAAATGCGATTTAAGCAATAAAATTAAAAATGCTTATAAAACATAAACCAAACGTTGTAAGTGGTTATTTCTTCATGATCAGTGATAACCTCGGCACTGTGAAGCACCCAAGAGCGCTTTTTTCTATGCCAACCTAACCAGAGTGCCGGGAGCGGCACAATTCAGAAAAAGTGCTCAGCTCGTCGAGAAAATGCGATTTAAGCAATAAAATTAAAAATGCTTATAAAACATAAACCAAACTTTGTAGGTGGTCATTTCTTCATGCGCAGTGATAAACTCGGCACTCTAAATCACCCGAGAGCGTTTTTTTCTATGCCAACCTAACCAGAGTGACGGGAGCGGCACAATTCAGAAAAAGTGCTCAGCTCGTCGAGAAAATGCGATTTAAGCAATAAAATTAAAAATGCTTATGAAACATAAACTAAACGTTGCAGGTGGTCATTTCTTCATGAGCAGTGATAAACTCGGCACTCTGAAGCACCCAAGAGCGCTTTTTTCTATGCCAACGTAACCAGAGTGACGGGAGACGCACCATTCAGAAAACGTGCTCAGCTCGTCGAGAAAATGCGATTTAAGCAATAAAATTAAAAATGCTTATAAAACATAAACCAAACGTTGTAAGTGGTTATTTCTTCATGAGCAGTGATAACCTCGGCACTCTGAAGCACCCAAGAGCGCTTTTTTCTATGCCAACCTAACCAGAGTGACGGGAGCGGCACAATTCACAAAAAGTGCTCAGGTCGTCGAGAAAATGCGATTTAAGCAATAAAATTAAAAATGCTTATAAAACATAAACCAAACGTTGTAGGTGGTCATTTCTTCATGCGCAATGATAAACTCGGCACACTAAATCACCCGAGAGCGTTTTTTTCTATGCCAACCTAACCAGAGTGACGGGAGCGGCACAATTCAGAAAAAGTGCTCAGCTCGTCGAGAAAATGCGATTTAAGCAATAAAATTAAAAATGCTTATGAAACATAAACCAAACGTTGCAGGTGGTCATTTCTTCATGCGCAGTGATAAACTCGGCACTCTGAAGCACCCGAGAGCGCTTTTTTCTATGCCAACCTAACCAGAGTGAAGGGAGCGGCACCATTCAGAAAAAGTGCTCAGCTCGTCGAGAAAATGCGATTCAAGCAATAAAAATTAAAAAAGCTAATAAAACATAAACCAAACGTTGTAGGTGGTTATTTCTTCATGAGCAGTGATAAACTCGGCACTCTGAAGCACCCGAGAGCGCCTTTTTCTATGCCAACCTAACCAGAGTGACGGGAGACGCACCATTGAGAAAACGTGCTCAGCTCGCCGAGAAAATGCGATTTAAGCAATAAAATTAAAAATGCTTATAAAACATAAACCAAACGTTGTAGGTGGTCATTTCTTCATGCGCAGTGATAAACTCGGCTCTCTAAAGCACCCGAGAGCGTTTTTTTCTATGCCAACCTAACCAGAGTGACGGGAGCGGCACAATTCAGAAAAAGTGCTCAGCTCGTCGAGAAAATGCGATTTAAGCAATAAAATTAAAAATGCTTATAAAACATAAAACAAACGTTGCAGGTGGTCATTTCTTCATGCGCAGTGATAAACTCGGCACTCTGAAGCACCCGAGAGCGCTTTTTTCTATGCCAACCTAACCACAGTGACGGGAGCGGCACCATTCAGAAAAAGTGCTCAGCTCGTCGAGAAAATGCGATTTAAGCAATAAAATTATAAATGCTTATAAAACATAAACTAAACGTTGCAGGTGGTCATTTCTTCATGCGCAGTGATAAACTCGGCACTCTGAAGCACCCAAGAGCGCTTTTTCCTATGCCAACCTCACCAGAGTGACGGGAGAAGCACCATTCAGAAAAAGTGCTCAGCTCGCCGAGAAAATGCGATTTAAGCAATAAAATTAAAAATGCTTATAAAACATAAACCAAACGTTGGAGGTGGTCATTTCTTCATGCGCAGTGATAAACTCGGCACTCTAAAGCACCCGAGAGCGTTTTTTTCTATGCCAACCTAACCAGAGTGACGGGAGCGGCACAATTCAGAAAAAGTGCTCAGCTCGCCGAGAAAATGCGATTTAAGCAATAAAATTAAAAATGCTTATAAAACATGAACCAAACGTTGGAGGTGGTCATTTCTTCATGCGCAGTGATAAACTCGGCACTCTAAAGCACCCGAGAGCGTTTTTTTCTATGCCAACCTAACCAGAGTGACGGGAGCGGCACAATTCAGAAAAAGGTGCTCAGCTCGCCGAGAGAAATGCGATTTAAGCAATAAAATAAAAATGCTTATAAAACATAAACCAAACGTTGTAGGTGGTCATTTCTTCATGCGCAGTGATAAACTCGGCACTCTAAAGCACCCAAGAGCGTTTTTTTCTATGCCAACCTAACCAGGAAGTGACGGAGCGGCACAATTCAGAAAAAATGCTCAGCTCGCCGAGGAAATGCGATTTAAGCAATAAAATTAAAAATGCTTATAAAACATACAACCAAACGGTTGGAGGTGGTCATTCTTCATGCGCAGTGGTAAAACGTCACTCTAAAGCACCCGAGAGCGTTTTTTTCTATGCAACCTAACCAGGAGTGACGGGAGCGGCACAATTCAGAAAAAGTGCTCAGCTCGCCGAGAAAATGCGATTTAAGCAATAAAATTAAAAATGCTATAAACATAAACCAAACGTATGAGGTGGTCATTTCTTCATGCGCAGTGGATAAACTCGGCACTCTAAAGCACCCGAGAGCGTTTTTTTTCCATGCAACCTAACCAGAGTGACGGGAGCGGCACAATTCAGAAAAAGCGCTCAGCTCGCCGAGAAAATGCGATTTAAGCAATAAAATTAAAAATGCTTATAAAACATAAACCAAACGTTGGAGGTGGTCATTCTTCATGCGCAGTGATAAACTCGGCACTCTAAAGCACCCGGAGAGCAATTTTTTCCATGCAACCTAACCAGAGTGACGGGAGCGGCACAATTCAGAAAAAGTGCTTAGCTCGCCGAGAAAGAACGCGATTTAAGCAATAAAATTAAAAATGCTTATAAAACATAAACCAAACGTTGGAGTGGTCATTTCTTCATGCGCAGTGATAAACTCGGCACTTAAAGCACCCGAGAGCGTTTTTTTCTATGCCAACCTAACCAGAGTGACGGGACGGCACAATTCAGAAAAAGTGCTCAGCTCGCCGAGAAAATGCGATTTAAGCAATAAAATTAAAAATCTTATAAAACATAAACCAAACGTTGGAGGTGGTCATTGCTTCATGCGCAGTGAAAAACTCGGCACTCTAAAGCACCCGAGAGCGTTTTTTTCTATGCCAACCTAACCAGAGTGACGGGACGGCACCATTCAGAAAAAGTGCTCAGCTCGTCGAGAAAATGCGATTCAAGCAATAAAAACTATAACAAACTTAAAAAAGCTAATAAAACATAAACCAAACGTTGTAGGTGGTTATTTCTTCATGAGCAGTGATAAACTCGGCACTCTGAAGCACCCGAGAGCGCTTTTTTCTATGCCAACCTAGCCAGAGTGACGGGAGCGGCACATTCAGAAAAGTGCTCAGCTCGTCGAGAAATGCGATTTAAGCAATAAAATTAAAAATGCTTATGAAACATAAACTAAACGTTGCAGGTGGTCATTTCTTCATGAGCAAGTGATAACTCAGGCACTCTGAAGCACCCAAGAGCGCTTTTTTCTATGCCGACGTGACCCAGAGTGACGGGAGACGCACCATTCAGAAAACGTGCTCAGCTCGTCGAGAAAATGCGATTTAAGCAATAAAATTAAAAATGCTTATTAAACATAAACCAAACGTGTAAGTGGTTATTTCTTCATGATCAGTGATAACCTCGGCACTCTGAAGCACCCAAGAGCGTTTTTTCTATGCCACCCTAACCAGAGTGACGGGAGCGGCACAATTCACAAAAAGTGCTCAGCTCGTCGAGAAAATGCGATTTAAGCAATAAAATAAAAAATGCTTATAAAACATAACCAAACGTTGTAGGTGGTCATTTCTTCTGCGCAATGATAAACTCGGCACACTAAATCACCCGAGAGCGTTTTTTTCTATGCCAACCTACCAGAGTGACGGAGCGGCACAATTCAGAAAACGTGCTCAGCTCGTCGAGAAAAGCGATTTAAGCAATAAAATTAAAAATGCTTATAAAACATAAACCAAACGTTGCAGGTGGTCATTTCTTCATGCGCAGTGATAAACTCGGCACTCTAAAGCACCCGAGAGCGTTTTTTTCCATGCCAACCTAACCAGAGTGACGGGAGCGGCACCATTCAGAAAAAGTGCTCAGCTCGTCGAGAAAATGCGATTTAAGCAATAAAATTAAAAAATGCTTATAAAACATAAACTAAACGTGGCAGGTGGTCATTTCTTCATGCGCAGTGATAACTCGGCACTCTGAAGCACCCAAGAGCGCTTTTTTTCTATGCCAACCTCACCAAGTGACGGGAGAAGCACCATTCAAGAAAAAGTGCTCAGCTCTCCGAGAAAATGCGATTTAAGCAATAAAATTAAAAATGCTTATAAAACATAAACCAAACGTTGGAGTGGTTATTTCTTCATGCGCAGTGATAAAACTCGCGCTCTAAAGCACCCGAGAGCTCTTTTTTCTATGCCAACCTAACCCAGAGTGACGGGAGCGGCACAATTCAGAAAAAGTGCTCAGCTCGTCGAGAAAATGCGATTAAGCAATTAAAATTAAAATGCTTATAAAACATAAACCAAACGTTGCAGGTGGTCCATTTCTCATGCGCAGTGATAAACTCGGCACTCTGAAGCACCGAGAGCGCTTATTTCTATGCCAACCTAACCAGAGTGACGAGCGGCACAATTCAAAAAAGTGCTCAGCTCGCGAGAAAATGCGATTTAAGCAATAAAATTAAAATGCTTATAAAACATAAACCAAACGTTGGAGGGTGGTCATTTCTTCATGCGCAGTGATAAACTCGGCACTCTAAAGCACCCGGAGAGGTTTTTTTCTATGCCAACCTAACAAGAGTGACGGGAGCGGCACAATTCAGAAAAAGTGCTCAGCTCGCGAGAAAATGCGATTTAAGCAATAAAATTAAAAATGCTTATAAAACATAAACCAAACGTTGGAGGTGGTCATTTCTTCATGCGCAGTGATAAACTCGGCACTCTAAAGCACCCGAGAGCGTTTTTTTTCCATGCCAACCTAACCAGTGACGGGAGCGGCACAATTCAGAAAAAGTGCTCAGCTCACCGAGAAAATGCGATTTAAGCAATAAAATTAAAAATGCTTATAAAACATAAACCAAACGTTGGAGGTGGTCATTTCTTCATGGGCAGTGATAAACTCGGCACTCTAAAGAACCCGGAGAGCGTGTTTTTTTTTCCATGCCAGCCTAACCAGAGTGACGGGAGCGGCACAAATTCAGAAAAAGTGCTCAGCTCGCCGAGAGAACATAGCGATTTAAAGCAATAAAATTAAAAATGCTTATAAACATAAACCAAAACGTTGTAGGTGGTCATTTCTTCATGCGCAGTGATAAACTCGGCACTCTAAAGCACCCGAGAGCGTTTTTTTCCATGCCAACCTAACCAGAGTGACGGGGAGCGGCACAATTCAGAAAAAGTGCTCAGCTCGCCGAGAAAATGCGATTTAAGCAATAAAATTAAAAATGCTTATAAAACATAAACCAAACGTGGAGGTGGTCATTTCATCATGCGCAGTGATAAACTCGGCACTCCTAAAGCACCCGAGAGCGTTTTTTTCCATGCCAACCTAACCAGAGTGACGGGAGCGGCACAATCAGAAAAAGTGCTCAGCTCGCCGAGAAAATGCGATTTAAGCTATAAAATTAAAAATGCTTATAAAACATAAACCAAACGTTGGAGGGTGGTCATTTCTTCATGCGCAGATAAACTCGCACTCTAAAGCACCCGAGAGCGTTTTTTTCCATGCCAACCTAACCAGGTGAGGGGGGAGCGGCACAATTCATCGAAAAAGCGACTCCAGCTCGCCGAGAAAATGCGATTTTAAGCAATAAAATTAAAAATGCTTATAAAACATAAAACCAAACGTTGGAGGTGGTAATTCTTCATGCGCAGGGATAAACTCGGCACTCTAAAGCACCGAGAAGCGTTTTTTTCCATGCCAACCTAACCAGAGTGACGGAGCGGCACAATTCAGAAAAAGCGCTCAGCTCGCCGAGAAAAATGCGATTAAGCAATAAAATTAAAAATGCTTATAAACATAACCAAACGTTGGAGGTGGTCATTTCTTCATGCGCAGTGATAAACTCGGCACTCTAAAGCACCCGAGAGCGTTTTTTTTTCCATGCCAACCTAACCAGAGTGACGGGAGCGGCACAATTCAAGAAAAAGTGCTCAGCTCGCCGAGAAAATCGATTT